>NW_026057838.1:24019-119081 GCF_023721935.1 Panthera uncia
GCCAACGTCTGACAACACCACGCGCCTGGGGTCCAGAAGCGGTGCAGGCTGACCCGGCATGGAACCTGGAAGCTCACCATGTCATTTCCCAGGCCCGACTGCAGCTGACGGAGAGTATTTCGGAGGCCTCCTCGAACAGGGGCCGATCAACGTCTGTGGCTGTGGCAGCCAAAGACGGATCCTGAGCGGCACCGTCCCTTGTGCCCTCAACTCAGCCCTTCGGGGAGACCACTGCCCTGCTGTGGGTTGGGCGCCTGGAGCCTCCGGAGACCTAACCCTAACCCTAACCCTACACCGAACGGGGACCCTCCACCAAAACCTAAGCCGGCCTCGACCCCTAACCCTGCACTTGAGCCGCCTTCTGGCATGGGCCCTCACTTCAGCCCTCGAGGGAGATCACGAGACTGGAGTCGATTCAGCCCTGGCGACGTCCCTGGACCAAACCCTAACCCTAGCTAAGGCTCCCTCCCCATGGGGACCCCATGCCAACGTCTGACAACACCACGCGCCTGGGGTCCAGAAGCGGTGCAGGCAGACTCGGCATGGAACCTGGAAGCTCACCATGTCGTTTCCCAGGCCCGTCTGCAGCTGACCGAGAGAATTCCGGAGGCCTACTCGAACAGGGGCCGATCGACGTCTGTGGCTTTGGTAGCCAAAGACGGATCCTGAGCAGCACCGTCCCTTGTGCCCTCAACTCAGCCCTTCGGGGAGACCACTGCCGTGCTGTGGGTTCGGCGCCTGGAGCCTCCTGGGACCTAACCCTAACCCTAACCCTACACCGAATGGGGACCCTCCACCGAAACCTAAGCCGGCCTCGACCCCTAACCGTGCACTTGAGCCGCCTTGCTGCATGGGCCCTCACTTCAGCCCTCGAGGGAGATCACGAGACCAGAGTCGCTTCGGCCCTGGCGACGTCCCTGGACCAAACCCTAATCCTAGCTAAGGCTCCCTCCCCATGGGGACCCCATGCCAACGTCTCACAACACCACGCGCCTGGGGTCCAGAAGCGGTGCAGGCTGACTCAGCATGGAAACTGGAAGTTCACCATGTCGTTTCCCAGGCCCGTCTGCAGCTCACCGAGAGGACTCCGGAGGTCTCCTTGAACAGGGGCCGATCGACATCTGTGGCCTTGGCAGCCAAAGACGGATCCTGACCGGCACCGTCCCTTGTGCCCTAACTCAGTCCTTCGGGGACACCACTGCCCTGCTGTGGTTTCGGCGCCTGGAGCCTCTTGGGCCCTAACACTAACCGTAACAGTACCCCGATCCGGGTCCCTCCACTGCAACCTAAACCTGCCTCGAAAACTAACCCTGCAATTGAGCCGCCTTCTGGCATGGGCCCTCACTTCAGCCATTGAGGGAGATCACGAGACCGGAGTCACTTCAGCCCTGGCGACGTCCCTGGACCAAACCCTAACCCTAGCTAAGGCTCCCTGCCCATGGTGACCCAATTCCAACGTCTGAGAACACCAGGCACCTGGGGTCCAGAAGCGGTGCAGGCTGACTCAGCCTGGAAACTGGAAGCTCACCATGTCGTTTCCCAGGCCAGGCTGCAGCTGCCGAGAGATTTCTGGAGGCCTCCTCAACCAGGGGCCCAACCACGTGTGTGTCCTTGGCAGCCAAAGACGGATCCTGACGGGCAGCCTCCCTTGTTCCCTCAACTCAGCCCTTCGGGGAGACCACTGCCCTGCTGTGGGTTGGGCGCCTGGAGCCTCCGGAGACCTAACCCTAACCCTAACCGGACCCCGAACTGGGACCCTCCACCGCAACCTAAGCCTGCCTCGAACCCTAACCCTGAAATTGGGTCCCGTGGGGACCCAAATCCAATGTGTGACAACACCACGCACCTGGGGTCCAGAAGCGGTGCAGGGTCACTCGGCTTGGAACCTGGAAGCTCATCATGTGGTTTCCCAGGCCCAGCTGCTGCTGCCCGAGAGGATCCCGGAGGCCTCCCCGACCAGGGTCCCATTGACGTGTGTGGCCTTGGCAGCCAAAGACTGATCCTGATCAGCAGCCTCCAATGTGCCTTCAAATTAGCCCTTCGGTGAAACTCCTGCCCTGCTGTGCGTTCGGCGCCTGGAGCCTCCTGGGACCTAACCCTAACCCCAACTCTACCCTGAACTGGGACATTCCACGAAACCCACGGCTGCCTCGAACCCTAACCCTGCTCTCGAGCCGCTTTGTCCCACATCCCTCACTTCAGGCCTTGAGGGGTATCACGAGACCAGAGTCGCTTCGGCCCTGGCGACGTCCCTGGTCCGAACCCTAACCCTAGCTAAGGCTGTCTCCCCGTGGGGACCCAAATCCAACGTGTGACAAGACCACGCGCCTGGGGTCCAGAAAAGGTGCAGAGTCACTCGGCATGGAAGCTGGAAGCTCCGCATGTGGTTTCCCAGGCTCGGCTGCAACTGTCTGAGAGGATACCGGGGGCCTCCTCGACCAGGGGCCCATTGACATGTGTGGCCTTGGCAGCCAAAGACTGATCCTGACCGGCACCCTCCCTTGTGCCCTCAACTCAGCCCTTCAGGGAGCCTGCAGACCTGCTGTGCGTTCGGCGCCTGGAGCCTCCTGGGACCTACCCCTAATCGTAACCCTACCCCGAACTGGGACCCTAAAACTAAACCTACGCCTGCCTTTAACCCTAACCCTGCACTTGAGCCGCCTTCTGGCATGGGCCCTCACTTCAGCCCTCGAGGGAGATCTAGAGAAAAGAGACGCTTCAGCCCTGGCGACGTCCCTGGTCCGAACACTAACCCTAGCGAAGGCTGTCACCCCATGTGGCCCCAAATCCAACGTGGAACAACACCACGCGCCTGGGGTCCACAACCCATTCAGGATCATTCGGCATGGAACCTGGAAGCTCTGCATGTGGTTTCCCAGGCCCGGTTTCAGCTGTCCGAAAGGATACTGGAGGCCTCCTCGACCAGGGGCCCAGTGACGTGTGTGGCCTTGGCAGCCAAAGACTGATTCTGACCGGCACACTCCCTTGTGCCTTCAACCCAGCCCATCGGGGAGACTCCTGCCCTGTTGTGCGTTCGGTGCCTCGAGCCTCCTGGGACCTAACCCTAACCCTAACCCTACCCTGAACCGAGACCTTCCACCAAAACCTAAGCCTGCCTCGAACACTAACCCTGTACTGGAGCCGCCTTGTCGCATGGGCCCTCACGTCAGGCCTCGAGGGAGATCTCGAGACCAGAGTCACTTCGGCCCTATCGACGTCCCTGGACCGAAACCTAACCCTAGAGAAGGCTGTATCCCGTGGGGACCCAATTCCAACGTGGAACAACACCAAGCGCCTGGGGTGCAGATGTGATGCAGGCTAACTCGGCATGGAACCTGGAAGCTCAGCATGTGGCTTCCCAGGCCCGGCTACAGCTGTCTGAGAGGATACCGGAGGCCTCCTCGACCAGGGGCCCATTGACGTGTGTGGCCTTGGCAGCCAATGACTGATCCTGACCGGCACCCTCCCTTGTGCCCTCAACTCAGCCCTTCAGGGAGACACCTGCCCTGCTGTACGTTTGGCGCCTGGAGCCTCCTGGGACCTAACACTATCCCTAAACCTACTCTGAACCGGGACCCTCCACCGAAACCTAAACTTGCCTCAAACCCTAACCCTGCACTTGAGCCGCCTTGTCGCATGGGCCCTCACTTCAGCCCTCGAGGGAGATCTCGAGACCAGAGTCGCTTCGGCCCTGGCGACGTCCATGGGCCAAACCCTAACTCTGGCTAAGGCTGACTCTCCATGGGCACCCAATTCCAACGTGGACCAACACCACGCACCTGGGGTCCAGAAGCGGTGCAGGCTAAATCGGCATGTTACCTGGAAGCTCAGCATGTCGTTTTCTAGGCCCGGCTGCAGCTGCCCAAGAGGATTCCAGAGGCCTCCTCGACCAGGGTCCCATCGACGTGTTTGACCTTGGCAGCCAAAGACTGATCCTGACCTGCATCCTCCCTTGTGCCCTCAACTCAGCCCTACGGGGAAACTCCTGCCTGCTGTGTGTTCGGCGCCTGGAGCCTCCTGGGACCTAACATTAATTCTAACCCTACCCTGAACTGGGACCCTACAACGAAATCTATGCCTGCCTCAAACCCTAACTCTGCATTTGAGCCGCCTTGTGGCATGGGCCCTCACTTCAGGCCTCGAGAGAGATCTCGAGACCAGAGTCGCTTCGACCCTGACGACGTCCCTGGGGCGAACCCTAACCCTAGCTAAGGCTGTCTCCCCATGGGGACCCAAACCCAACATGGAACAACACCACCCGCCTGGGGTACAGAGGCCTTTCAGGATCACTCGTCATGGAACCTGGAAGCTCCGCATGTGGTTTCCCAGGCCCGGCTGCAGCTGTCTGAGAGTATACCGGAAGCCTCCTCGACCAGGGGCCCATCGACGTGTGTGGCCTTGGCAGCCAAAGACTGATCCTGACTGGCACCCTCACTTGTGCCCTCAACTCACCCGTCGGGGAGACACCTACCCTGTTCGTTCGGCGCCTGGAGCCTCCTGTGAGCTAACCCTAACCCTAACTCCACCCCTAAACGGGACATTCCACGAAACCCAAGGCTGCCTCTAACCCTAACCCTACACTTGAGCCACCTTGTCCCATGAGCCCTCACTTCAGGCCTCGAGGAAGATCACGAGACCAGAGTCGCTTCGGCCCTGGCGATGTCCCTGGGCCGAACACTAACCCTAGCTAAGGCTGTCTCCCCGTGAAGACCCAAATCCAACGTGTGACAACACCACGTGCTTGGGGTCCAGAAGCGGTGAAGAGTCACTCGGCATGGAAGCTGGAAGCTCCGCATGCAATTTCCCAGGCCCGGCTGCAGCCGCCCGAGAGGATACCGGAGGCCTCCTCGACCAGGGGCCCATTGACATGTGTGGCCTTGGCAGCCCAAGACTGATCCTGACCGGCAGCCTCCCTTGTGCCCTCAACTCAGCCCTTCGGGGAGACTCCTGCCCTGCTGTGCGTTCGGCGCCTGGAGCCTCCTGGGACCTAACCCTAACCCTAACCCTACCCCAAACTGGGACCCTAGAAGAAAACCTAAGCCTGCCTCGAACCCTAACCCTGAACTTGAGCCGCCTTGTCGCATGGGCCCTCACTTCAGGCCTCGAGGGAGATCTCGAGATCAGAGTCGCGTCGGCACTGGCAACGTCCCTGGTCCGAACCCTACCCTGGCTAAGGCTGTCTCCCCATGGGGACCGAAATCCAAAGTGGAACAACACCACGTGCCTGGGGTCCAGAAGCCATTCAGGATCACTCGGCATGGAACCTGGAAGCTCCTCATGTGGTTTCCCAGGCCCGGCTGCTGCTGCCCGAGAGGATTCCAGAGGCCTCCTCGACCAGGGGCCCATCGACGTGTGTGGCCTTGGCAGCCAAAGACGGATCCTGACCGGCAGCCTCCCTTGTGCCCTCAACTCAGCCCTTAGGGGAGACTCCTGCCCTGCTGTGCGTTCGGCACTTGGAGCCTCCTGGGACCTAACCCTAACCCTACCCCGAACCAGGACCCTCCACTGAAACCTAAGCCTGCCTCGAACCCTAACCTTGCAGTTGAGCCGCCTTGTGGCATGGGCCCTCACCTCTGGCCTCGAGGGAGATCTCGAGACCAGAGTCGATTCGACCCTGGCAACGTCCCTGAGGCGAACCCTAACCCTAGCTAAAGCTGTCTTCCCGTGGGGACCCAATTCCAATGTGTGACAACACCACGCGCCTGGGTTCCAGAAGCGGTGCAGGGTAAATCGGAATGGAACCTGCAAGCTCAGCATGTGGTTTCCAAGGCCCGGCTGCAGTTGGTTGAGAGGATTCCGGAGGCCTCCGGGACCAGGGGCCCATCGACTTGTGTGGCCTTGGCAGCCAAAGAGTGATTCTGACCGGCACCCTCCATTGTGCCCTCACCGCAGCCATTCGGGGAGACTCCTGCACTGCTGTGCGTTCGGCGCCTGGAGCCTCCTGTGACCAAACCGTAACCCTAACCCTATCCCGACCCGGGACCCTACAATGATACCTACGCCTGCCTCGAACCCTAACCTTGCACTTGAGCCGCCTTGTCGCAAGGGCCCTCCCTTCAGCCCTCAAGGGAGTTCACGAGACCAGAGTGGCTTCAACCCTGGCGATGTCCCTGGAGTGAACCCTAACCCTAGCTAAGGCTGTCTCCCCGTGGGGACCCAATTCCATGTGGGATAACACCACGCGCCTGTGGTCCTAAGCGTTGCAGGCACACTGGTCATGGAAATTGAAGCTCAGCATGTGGTTTACCAGGACCCGCTGCAACTGCCTGACAGGATTGCAGAGGCCTCCTGGACCAGGGGCCCATCGACATGTGTGTCCTTGGCAGCCAAAGACTGATCCTGAACGGCAGTCTCCAATGTGCCCTCAACTTAGCCCTTCGGTTTAACTCCTGCCGTGCTGTGCGTTCGGCGCCTAGAGCCTCTGGGACCTAACCTATCCCTAACCCTACCCCGAACTGGGGCCCTCCACCAAAACCCAAGCCTGCCTCGAACCCTAACCCTGCACTTGAGCCGCCTTGTCTCATGGGCCCTCACTTCAACCCTTGAGGTAGATCACGAGACAAGAGTCGCTTCGGCCCTGGCGATGTCCCTAGGCCGAACCCTAACCCTCGCTAAGGCTGTCTCCCCGTGGGGACCCAATTCCAACGTCTGACAACACCACGCGCCTGGGGTCCAGAAGCGATGCAGGCTCACTCGGCATGGAACCTGGAAGCTCAGCATGTGGTTTCGCAGGCCCGGCTGCAGCTGCCCGAGAGGATCCCGGAGGCCTCCCCGACCAGGGGCCCATTGACGTGTGTGGCCTTGGCAGCCAAAGACTGATCCTGATCAGCAGCCTCCAATGTGCCTTCAAATTAGCCCTTCGGTGAAACTCCTGCCCTGCTGTGCGTTCGGCTCCTGGAGCCTCCTGGGACCTAACCCTAACCCTAACCCTACACCGAACCGGGACCCTCCACCGAAACCTAATCCTGCTCGAACCCTAGCCCTGCACTTGAGCTGCCTTGTCGCATGGGCCCTCACTTCAGCCCTCGAGGGAGATCACGAGACCAGAGTCGCTTCAACCCTGGCGACATCCCTAAGCCTACCTAAGCCTACCTAAGGCTGTCTCCCCGTGGGGAACCAATTCCAACGTGTACAACACCACGAGCCTGGGGTCCAGAAGCGGTACAGGCTCACTCTGCATGGAAGCTGGAAGCTCCTCATGTGGTTTCCCAGGCCGGACTGCAGCTGTCCGAGAGGATTCTGGAGGCCTCCTCGACCAGGCGCCCATCAACGTGTGTGGCCTTGGCAGCGAAAAGCTGATCCTGACCTGCACCCTCCCTTTTGCCCTCAACTCTGCCCTTCGGGGACACTACTGCCCTGCTGTGCGTTCCACACCTGGAGCCTCCTGGGTCCTAACCCTAACCCTAACCCTAACCCTAACCCTAACCCAACCCCAAAACGGGACGCTCCACCAAAACCTAAACCTGCCTCGAACCGTAACCCTGCCTTGTCGCATGGGCCCTCACTTCAGCCCTCGATGGAGATCACGAGACCAGAGTCGCTTCGGCCCTGGCGACGTCCCTGTCAAGAACCCTAACCCCAACTAAGGCTGTCTCCCCGTGTGGACCCAAATCCATCGTCTGACAACACCACGCGCCTGGGGTCCAGCAGCGGTGCAGGCTCATTCGGCATGGAGCCTGGAAGCTCAGTATGTGGTTTCCCAGGCCAGGCTGCAGCTGCCCAAGAGGATTCCGGAGGCATCCTTGACCAGGGCCCCATCGATGTGTGTGGAGTCGGCAGCCAAAGGCTGATCCTGACTGGCACCCTCGATTGTGCCCTCAACTCAGGCCTTTGGGGAGACTATTTCCCTGCTGTGCATTCAGCACCTGTAGCCTCCTGGGACCTAACACTAACTCTAACACTACTTCGAACCGGGACCCTCCACCAAACCCAAAGCCTGCCTCGAACCCTACCCGGCATTTGAGCCGCCTTGTCGCATGGGCTCTCACTTCAGCCCTCGTGGAGATCACGAGAACAGAGTCGCTTTGGCCCTGGAGATGTCCCTGACAAGAACCCTAACCCTAGCTAAGGCTGTCTCCCGTGGGGACCCAATTCCAACGTCTGACAACGCCACGCGCCTGGGGTCCAGAAGCAGTGCAGGCTCACTCGACATGGAACCTGGAATCTCAGCATGTGGTTTCCTAGTATCGGCTGCACCTGTCCTAGAGGATTCTGGAGGCCTCCTCGACCAGGGGCCCATCGACATGTGTGGCCTTAGCAGCCAAAGGCTGATCCTGACTGGCAGCTTCCTTTGTGCCCTCAACTCTGCCCTTCGGGGAAACTACTGCCCTGCTGTGCGTTCGGCGCCTGGAGCCTCCTGTGTAATTACCCTAACTGTAAACCTCCCACGAAACGGGACGCTCCACTGAAACCTAAGCCTGCCTCGAACCCTGACCCTGCACTTGAGCCGCCTTGTCGCATGGGCCCTCACTTCAGGCCTCGAGTTAGATCACGAGACCAGAGTCGCTTCGGCCTTGCCGGTGTCCCTGGGCCGAACCCTAACCCTAGCTAAGGCTGTTTCCCCGTGGGGACCCAATTCCAACGTGTGAGAACACCACACGCCTGGGGTCCAGAAGTGGTGCAGGATCACTCAGCATGGAACCTGGAAGCTCAGCCTGTGGTTTCCCAGGCCCGACTGCAGCTGCCCTAGAAGATTCCAGAGGCCTCCTCGACCAGGGGCCCATCGACATGTGTGGCCTTGGCAGCCAAAGACTGATCCTGACCGGCACCCTCCCTTGTACCCTCAACTCAGCCCTTCGGGGAGACCACTGCCCTGCTGTGCGTTCAGCGCTTAGAGCCTCCTGGGACCTAACCCTAACTCAGACCTTACCTCTGAACCGGCATCCTCCACCGAAACCTACCCTGCCTCGAACCCTAACCCTGTTGTTGAGCCGCCTTGTGGCATGGGCCCTACCTTCAGCCCTCGAGGGAGATCACGAGACCGGATAGCCTTTTGCCATGGCAACGTACCTGGACCGAAATTTAACCCTAGCTAAAACTCTATCCCCATGGGGACCGAATTCCAACAAGTAACTACACCACGCGCCTGGGGTCCAGAAGTGGTGCAGGCTCCCTTGGCATGGAACCTGGAAGCTCACCCGGTCGTTTCCCAGTCCTGGCTGCATCTGCCTGAGAGGATTCGGAAGGCCTCCTCAACCCGGGGCCCATCGACGTCTGTGGCCTGGGAAGCCAAAGAAGGATCCTGACCGGCACCCTCCATTCTGCCCTCAACTCTCCCTTTGGAGAGACCAATGCCCTGTGTCGGGTTCGGCGCCTGGAGCCTCGTGGCACCTAACCCTAACCATAACCCTACCCCGAACAGGGACCCTCCACCGAAACCTAAACTTTCCTCGAACCCTAACCCTGCACTTGAGCCGTCTTGTGGCATCGGCCGTCACTTCAGCCCTCGAGGGAGATCACGAGACTGGAGTGCCTTCAGCCCTAGCGAAGTGCCTGGATTGAACCCTAACCCTAGTTAAGCCTCTCTACCCATGGGGACCCAATTGCAACATCTGAAATCACCCCCCGCCTGGGGTCCAGAGCAGCGCAGGCTCCCTTGGCATGGAACTTGATAGCTGAACATGTCGTTTCCCAGGCCGGGCTGCATCTGCCCGAGAGGATTCCGGAGGCCTTCTCGACCCAGGGCCCATCGACGTGTGTGGCCTGGGAAGCCAAAGACTGATCCTGACCAGCACCCTCCATTTTGCCATCAACTCAGCCCTTCGGGGAGACCACTGCCCTGCTGTGGGTTCGGCGTCTGGAGCCTCGTGGCACGTAAACTTAACCATAACCCTGCCCCGAACAGGGACCCTCCACCGAAACCTAAGCCTTCCTCGAACCCTAACCTTGCACTTGAGCCGACTTGTGGCATGAGACCTCAATTCAGCCCTCAAGGGAGTTCACGAGAACGGAGTGCCTTCTGCCCTAGGGACATCATCTGGATTGAACACTAACCCTAGCTAAGCCACTCTCCCCATGCGGACCCAATTCCAACATCTGAAAACGTAACGCACCTGGGGTCCAGAAGCAGTGCAGGCTCCCTAGCCATTGAACCTGATAGCTGAACATGTCGTTTCCCAGGCCGGGCTGCACCTGCCCGAGGGGATTCTGGAGGCCTCTTCTACCAGGAGCTCATCGACCTGTGTGACCTTGGCAGCCAAAGACTGATCCTGACCGGCACCCTCCCTTGTGCCCTCAACTCAACCCTTCGGGGAGACTACTGCCTTGCTGTTCGTTCGGCGCTGGAGCCTCCTGGGACCTAACCCTAACCTTAACCCTACCCCGAACCAGGACCCTCCACCGAAAGCAAAGCCTGCCTCGAACCCTAACCCTTCACTTGAGCCACCTTGTCGCACGGGCCCTCACTTCAGGCCTCGAGGGAGATCACGAGACGAGAGTCGCTTCGGCTCTGGTGACGTCCCTTGGCCGAAACCTAACCCTAGCTAAGGCTGTCTCCCCGTGGGGACCCAATTCCAACGTGGAACAACACCACGTGCCTGGGGTCCAGAAGCAGTGTAGGATCACTCGGCATGGAAACTGGAAGCTCAGCATGTGGTTTCCCAGGCCTGGCTGCAGCTGCCCGGGAGGATTCCGGAGGCCTCCTAGACCAGGAGCCCATCGACGTGTGTGGCTTTGGCAGTCAAAGACTGATCCTGACCGGCACCCTCCCTTGTGCCCTCAACTCAGCCCTTTGGGGAGACTACTGCTCTGCTGTGCGTTCGGCACCTGAGGCCTCCTGGAACCTAACACTAACCCTAACCCTACACAGAACCGGGACCCTACACCGAAACCTAAGCCCGCCTCGAACCCTGCACTTGAGCAGGTCCGGAGGCCTCCTCGACCAGGGGCCCATCAACGTGTGTGGCCTTGGCAGCCAAAGACTGCTCCTGAACAGCACCCTCCCTTGTGCCCTCAACTCAGCCCTTCAGGGAGACTACTGCCCTGCTGTGCGTTCGTCACCCAGAGCCTACTGGCACCCAACCATAACCCTAAACCTACCCCGAACTGGGACACTCCACGAAACCCAAGGCTGCCTCGAACCCTAACCCTGAACTTCAGCCGCCTTGTCGGATGGGCCCTCACTTCAGCCCTCGAGGAAGATCACGAGACAAGAGTCGCTTCAACCCTGGCGACATCCCTGGGTCGAACCCTAACCCTAGCTAAGGCTGTCTCCCCGTGGGGACCCAATTCCAACGTGTGACAACACCAGGCACCTGGGGTCCAGAAGCGGTGCAGACTCACTCGGCATGGGACATGGAAGCTCAGCATGTGGTATCCCAGACCCGGCTAGAGCTGCCCAGGAGGATTTCGGAGGCGTCCTCGACCAGGGGCCCATCGACGTGTGTGGCCTTGGCAGCCAAAGACTGATCCTGACCGGCAGCCTCCTGTGTGCCCTCAACTCAGCCCTTCGGGGAGACTACTACCCTGCTGTGCGTTCGGCGCCTGGATCTTCCTTGGACCTAACCCTAACCCTAACCCTACCCCTACCCCAAACCGGGACCCTACAACTAAACCTAAGCTTGCTTCGAACCCTAACCCTGTACTTGAGCCGCTTTGTGGCATGGGCCCTCACTTCAGGCCTCGAGGGAGATCACGAGACCAGAGTCCCTTTGACCCTGGCGACGTGCCTGGGCCGAACCCTAACCCTAGCTAAAGCTGTCTCCCCGTGGGGACCCAATTCCAACGTCTGACAACACCACCCGCCTGGTGTCCAGAAGCGGTGCAGGCTCACTCAGCATGGAACCTGGAAGCTCAGCATGTTGTTTTCCAGGCCCGGCTACAGCTGCCCGAGAGGATTCCGGAGGGCTCCTCGACCAGGCGCCCATCGACGTGTGTGGCCTTGGCAGCCAAAGACTGATCCTGACCGGCACCCTCCCTTGTGCCCTGAACTCAGCCCTTCGGGGAGACTACTGCCCTGGGGTCCAGAAGTGGTGCAGCCTCACTCGGCATGGAACCTGGAAGCTCAGCATGTGGTTTCCCAGGCCCGGCTGCAGCTGCCTGAGAGGATTCCGGAGGCCTCCTCGACCAGGGGTACATCGACGTGTGTGGCCTTGGCAGCCAAAGACAGATGCTGACCCCACACTCCCTTGTTCCCTCAACTCAGCCCTTCATAAAGACCACCTTCCTGCAGTGGGTTCGGCGCCTGGAGCCTCCTGGGACCTTATCCTATCCCTAAACATAACTGGAACCGTGACTCTCCAATGAATCTTAAGCCTTCCTCGAACCCTAACCCTGCACTTGATCCGCCTTTTCGCATGGGCCCTCACTTCATCCCTGGAGGGAATTCAAGAGATGAGAGGCGCTACAGCCTTGGTGACGTCCCTGACGGAACCCTAAACCTAGCTAAGGCTGTCTCCACATGGGGACCCAATTCCATGTTTGACAACACCACGCGCTTGGGGTCCAGAAGTGGTGCAGGCTCACTCGGCATGGAACCTGGAACCTCAGCATGTGGTTTCCCAGGCCAGACTGCAGGTGTCTGAGAGGATTCCGGAGACCTCCTCGAATAGGGGCCCATCAACGTGTGTGTCCTTGGCATCCAAAGACTGATCCTGACTGGCACCCACCCTTGTGCCCTATATAAGCCCTTCCGGAAGACCACTGCCCTGCTGTGAGTTCAGCGCCTGGAGCCTCCTGGGACCTAACCCTAACCCTTACCTACGTCAAACTGTGACCCGCCCCTGAAACCTAAGCCGGTCTCGAACCAAAAACGTACACTTGAGCCGCCGCATCACCTGAGCCCTCACTTCAGCCCTCGAGGGAGATCACGAGATCGGAGTCGCTTCCGTGCTGGCAACCTCCCTGTTCCTAACCCTTACCCTACCCAAGGCTCTCTCCCCATGGGTTCCCAATACCAAAGTTGACAACACCACGCGCCTGGGATCCAGAAGCAGTGCAGACTCACTCAGAATAGAACCTGGAAGCTCACCATGTTGTTTGCCAGGCCTGGCTGCAGCTGCCCGAGAGGATTCCTGAGGCTTCCCCAACCAGTGGCCCATCGATATGTGTGGTCTAGCAGCCAAAGACTGATCCTGAATGGCACCCTCCCTTGTGCCCTGAATTCAGACCTTCGGGAAGCCCATTGCCCTGCTGTAGGTTCGTCGCCTGGAACCTCCTTGGACCTAACCCTACGTTGAACAGGGACCCTCCACCGAAACCGAGCCAGCCTAAAACCTTAAATATACACTTGAGCCGCTCCATCGGCTGAGCCCTCACTTCACCCCCCATGGGAGATCACGATACCGGGGTCGCGTCTGCCTTGGCGACCTCCCTCTTTCGAACCCTTACCCTAGCCAAGGCTCTCTCCCCATGTGGTCCCAAAACCAAAGTTGACAACACCATGCTCCTGGGGTCCAGAAGCGGTGCAGGCTCACTCGGCATGGAAACTGGAAGCTCAGCATGTGGTTTCCCAGGCCCAGCTGCAGCTGCCAGAGAGGAATCCTGAGGCCTCCCCGACCAGGGGCCCATCGACTTGTGTGGCCTTGGCAAAGACTGATCCTGACCCGCACCCTCCCTTGTGCCCTCAACTCAGCCCTTTGGGAGACCACTTCCCTGCTGTGGGTTCAGCACCTGGAGCCTCCTGGGACCTAACCCTAACCCTAACCCTACGCCGCACCGGGACCTTCCACCAAAACCTATGCCGGCCTTGAACACTAACTGTACACTTCAGCCACCCCGTCGCATGGGCCCTCACTTCAGCCCTCGAAGGACATCACAAGACCGGAGTCTCTTCGGCCCTGGCGACATCCCTGGACCCAGCTGTAACCGTAGCTAAGGCTCTCTCCCCATGGGGACTCAATAGGAAAGTCTGACAACACGCCCCAGGGGTCCAGAAGCGGTGAAGACTCACTCGGCATGGTGCCTGGAAGCCCACCATGTGAGCTAGACAGGTCTAGCTGTGGTGAGCTCTCTCAGCTTTTGTTTGTGAGGGAAAGTCTTTATTCTGCCTTCATTTCTGAAGACAACTTTGCCAGTTAAGTCTTACTTGTTGGCAGTTTCTTTCTTGTAGTACTTTGACTATATCACTGCACTCTCTCCTGGCCTGCAAGCTCTCTGCTCAGAAATCTGCTTTAGCTTTACGGGGTTTACCTGGTATTGGAGTTTTGTTTTGTTTTGTTTTGTTTCTCTCCCATTGCTTTTTAACTTATTTCTCTGTCTTTGATTTATTCAGTTTTATTATAATGTGTCTTGGAGAGGATTTTTGTGGAATGAAACTTCGTAGTGATTTATTTGCTTCATAAACTTGGACGTCCAAATCTCTCCCCAAGTTTGGGAAGTTCTTAGCCATTATTTCTCTGAATATGCTTTTTTATCCCTTTTTCTCTCCTCCTTCTGGGACTCCAATGATACATTGTTTGTTTTGTTTTTTGGTGGGGTCCTTCAGTTTCATAGGTTTTCTTTATTCTTTGCCATTCTTTTTTTTCCTTTTACTCTCCGATTTGGATAATTTCTGAAAAAAAAATTTGTTTATTTATTACAGAGTGAAACAGAGCACGAGCAGGAGAGGGGTAGGGACAGAGGGAGGCACAGAATCCAAAGCAGGCCCAGGCTCTAAGTTGTCAGCACAGAGCCCGATGGGGGAATCTCACAAACTGCGAGATCATGACCTGAGCCAAAGTCGGACATTTAACTGACTGAGCCACCCAGGCTCCTCCTTATTTGGATAATTTCAAATGATCTGTGTTTCAGCTCACTGAGTCTTTATTCTGCTTTGTCAAGTCTGAGAGTGAAGCTCTCTACTGAACTCTTCATTTACTGCATTCCACCAAGTCCCAAAGTTCTTATTGCTGTATTTAAAAATATTTTCTAACTCTTTGTTGAATTTCTCAGTTTCTTCTTGTATTGTCTTCCTGATATTGTTAAATTGCTTATATGTGTTTTCTTATAGCTCCATGAACATCTTTAGAACAACTGCTTTGAATTATTTGTTGAACAATTCTTGGATCTCCATGTCTTTGGGGCCAGTTACTGGAAGTTTAGTCTATTACTTTGGCGGAGACATGTTTCCCTAATTCTTTGTGATTCCTATAGCATTTTTTACATCTGTGCATTTGAAGAAGTAGTCACCTCTTCTGGACTTTATGGCCTGACTTTGATAAGGTAAGACTTTTACCTCAGAGTGGGCATGTTGACGCAGGACCCCAAGTGTAGGGTGTGGATGACACTGGGTCTTTGGCTCAGGCCACTGGGATCCACAGCATCTACAACACTGTGGTCCTTGGCAAGCGTTCAAGGCGTCCATAGTGGTTTAAAGGGCAATTGGGGCTCTCAGTGGCACCTCCACATATCGTGGTTAGGGACCAGGCAGGTAGTGGTGGTGGCCAGAACTTGTGGTGACATACTTGGCTTCAGGGTCCAGCTGTAGGTGCCTGGGTAGTGTCATGTACCACTCGGACATGCATTGTAGTGGTGGGGGTCAGGGTAGGCATGAATGGACGGACCTAACTACAAGTCACTGGCATGCATACTGTGGCTGCTGGGTATTGCCATGGGTGTACAACAGTCTAGACTGTTTGGCAGAAATCAAGCCTGCGGTGCGTGGGTGCACAGCTGGAGAAACTAGCTGCAGGTGATTATAGTGGCACAGGCCAGTGACAGAAGACAAGGCCTAATTCAAGCCCACAAGCAGTTGCAGAAGCCCTGGTTTTTGGTGTCCTCTCCTGTGCCTCCACAGTCTTCCCCCAAGGCATGCACACTACAGTGGAGGACAGTGACAGTTGGCAGGCTGGCTGTGTGCAAGTGCACAGCAGAGTGGGCTAGCCCAAGTACACACCTGGTGGTGGGTCAGCCTCAGGGGCCTAGGCTGGCTGGCATCTTACACTTGTGCAACCACAGAGACCTGGGATGGCTGCTGGTGCAGTTTCCAGGCCCTTATGGGAACAGGACAGGGGAAGTAGTGGGAAGAGACTCAGGAAACTGGTATCAGTGAATGCCAGTACCTGTGGAGTGAAAGCTGATGAAAACTGCAGGGGTTCCATGGAGGCTAAGTTGGTCACTGATTTCTTCAGTGGCAAAAGCTGCTGGGTTTTTCTGGAGAGTAGGTCCTGCTGCGTGGCTTCTATGAGTAGTTCCTGCACTTGTTTTTTGTTCCTCTGTACATGTCAGCTCTTTTGGTCTCTGGGTGGGATGAAACTGAAGTGGGACCTTCCAAAAGGCAATGGAAACTGGTCACTCACCCTGCTCTTCTTTTTCTGGTAAGTGGGACTCTTGTTAGCTGGGAACTTCCCTCTTGGCACTGAGCAGTGCCAACTTGAGGGATGAGATGATGCAGGCAAAATGAAGTGTCCTTTTCTTTTTCTGTAGTTATTCTCAATTTGTTTTTGTTTTTTGTTTGTTTGTTTGTTTATGTTTTGTTTTGCCCCACTGTGTCGCTGAAGTTTCTTAGGAGGACTCTTGGGCTCTTCCAGAGCCAATTTATTGTTTTTTCATGGATAGCTGTCTGTTGATCATGGTGATGGGATGGAGGTCTCCTACATTGTTATTTTGGCGACATCACTCCCAAGTTTCCCAGATCTTAAATTCACTCCAAAATTTGTGAATGATTATGCTAGATAGTAAAGAAGGGAGAAGGTAAAAACCATGTTTTATTGATCCTGAGTTAGCACAATTCACCATATTCACACTCATTACAAACTGTTACATTATTTAGTTATCATCACTGTCACCGTTACAAATTAATTTTGAAAATGAAAGCTGAAATGCTTTTTATTATTTCCTTTATGAAGCACTAGAAGGCCAAACCGCAGTCTGGGGAATCAAGATGATTGTCAGTCAAGATGATCAGCTCCTCTCATCACCAGACCATCTCAGAGGCAGCAGGGGAGGCCCCTATAGAGCATCCTGTTGACCCATTAAGAGTGCAGCACATCGAGGCTCACAGCATTGGAATGTCTGCTGGAGATCTCACTGAATTGGACACCCTTCTTGGCAAACACCACTGGAAGAAACAAGCCATAAGGGGCTCCTGGTCTGAAGATTGGATCAGTGAAAGGCAACAGTGACCACTGAAATCTTCAGTGGAAATAGCAGGTCTCATTAAGTTACTTCTGATGATGTCCATGAAAAGATTCTTCCATCTTTGCACTAGTGAGACAGTGTAAACAGCATAAGTGGTTGGATCTGCCCATTCTAGGAAACCTGGAGGCTTGGGAAGAATCCCAAGAATTTGGCAGAGGAGCTTGGGTTCGCAGTTTTGGGTCTGGGGTAGCCAACATCCATGTTGTCATCAGTTGAAACAGCAATCTCAGAATCTTAGGAGGCTGTATGAAACATTTTCATAGTCTGCACCTTTAAGGAAATCCCTCCAGCTCCCAGTGGAAGACACTGCTCATCATCTGGGCCCAAATCACTGCAAAATCTGGCCTATACAGCATCCCGTAGAAGGAACCACACAAGCTACCTATACAGGAAAGCATTTGTAATAGCTTCCTCAGAACATCTAAGGCAACAGCTAGAATCAGCAGCCACAGAGGGAACAGTTAAAACTTGGGGTCCCCCCAAATAATACTCATATTCTGTGGAAATGGACTCCACTACCAATGGATGGGCAAGATCCCACTCACATGTGAACCAGTATTCAGAGAAAAATCCCAGGAAACGGCCAAGTTGTTTCTCCAGTATAAGCCCATCAGTCTCCTTGAAATAATGGAGAATGGCCATGAGCAATTTTCAAATCCTGAAATAGTCCAATCTCTTTTTTGTAGACCCTAAGTATCTTTGATGACTGTCCGTAAATACTGGGGCATTTTTCCTAATGCCATATTAGGTTCCTCAGTGGAAGACTTTGCTGCTGTCCACTGTGCAGGTGTCATTTCCCTTGAAGATGCTGTGAAGGTGATCCACCGCTAGAGCAGGTCATAGGCAGAGGCGGATGGAGGGAGAATGTTGGTGGTCAGAAACATTCCTGCAAAGGAGATTTCGGAGGCGCTTTTCTCTCTTTCCATAAAGGTGTGCATTGTATCTTTAACAGTTCTAGTTCATGTACTCAGGAGAAGCAAAAGTTATAGTCAGGTGTGAAAAGCTAGCTGAGCAGTTTGAGAAAAGGAATATATTTCTGCCCATCGTATCAGCTCTAGCTGCTTATCATAGTTACATAATGGATCCCATACTCAAGCATGCACTGGGAATGGGGTGAGGATGGAATCAGAAATGGAAATCATTTCAACAGTTAAAAGAAAAAGAGCTTCTGGAGAAGATTTTGCTATTGGCAAATATAGGTCTAGAAATGTTTGAGAACCAATTGCTTTCACCCAGGTTATCACAGCTGCAGTCAAAGGAAGGGAAAATGCTGTATTTGTCGAAATAGCTCTTAAGAGAGGACTCCAAAGAAATAGGGAAATCTTAAGTGGAGAAATACTAACTTTCCTTCTCTAAAACCAATTGAAGAGTATGAGACTCTTTTTGATTTGGTAAAATCTCTATCTGAATTTGGCTACAACCATAATTGACCATCCTTTTATGAAGGTTTGAAAACAATTCTACTAGGTTACCTAAAATATCGGTTGGAACACAAATATCTTAAGACTTATTTAAAAAGCCATTCAGCTGTAGAACAAAATTGCTTACTTCAACATCCTCTTATTGTCGTGCCAAGGCAGCTTAGATTTTACCTGTTTCATAACTCAAGAGAGAACACCCAATGTTTTTTTTTAAATTAATTACTTTATTTTTAATTTACATCCAAGTTAGTTAGCATATAGTGCAACAATGATTTCAGGAGGAGATTCCTTAATGCCTCTTACCCATTTAGCCCATCCTCCCACTACCCCTCCAGCAACCCTGTTTGTTCTCTATATTTAAGAGTCTCTTATGTTTTGTCCCCTCCCTGTTTTTATATTCTTTTTGCTTCCCTTCCCTTATGTTCATCTGTTTTGTATCTTAAGTTCCTCATACGAGTGAAGTCATATGATATTTGTCTTTCTCTGACTGACTAATTTCACTTAGCATAATACCCTCTGGTTCCATCCACGTAGTTGCAAGTTTCAAGATTTCATTGGTTTTGATTGCTGAGTAATACTCCATTGTATGCAGATATAGATATAGATGTAGATATAGATATATAGGTATATATAGACATATAGATATAGATATAGGTGTAGATATAGATATAGATACACACACATACATACATACCACATCATCTTTATGCATTCAGCCGTCGATGGACATTTAGGCTTTTTCCATACTTTGTCTATTGTCGATAATGCTGTTATAAACATTGGGGTGCATGTGCTCCTTCAAAACAGCACACCTGTATCCCTTGGATAAATACCTGGTAGTGCAATTGCTGGGTCATAAGGTAGTTGTCTTTTTAACTTTTTGAGGAAGCTCCATACTGCGTTCCAGAGTGGCTGCTCCAGTTTGTATTCCCACCAGCAGTGCAAAAGAGATCCTCTGCATCCTCACCAACATCTGCTGTTGCTTGAATAGTTAATGTTAGCCATTCTGACAAATGGGAGGTGGCATCTCATTGTGGTTTTGATTTGTATTTCCCTGATGATGAGTGATGTGGAGCATTTCTTCATGTGTCTGTTAGCCATACAGATGTCTTCTTTGGAGAAGTGTCTATTCATGTCTTTTGCCCATTTCTTCACTGGATTATTTGTTGTTTGGCTGTTGAGTTTGAGAAGTTCTTTGTAGATTTTAGATTCTAACCATTTATCTGATATGTCATTTGCAACTTTCTTCTCCTATCCCCTTGGTTGACTTTTAGTTTTGCTGATTGTTCCTTCCCTGTGCAGAAACTTTTTTATCTTGATGAGGTCCCAATAATTAATGTTTGCTTTTGTTTCCCTTGCCTCCAGAGACGTGTTGAGTAAGAAGTTGCTGTGGCCAAGGTCAAAGAGGTTTTTGTCTGATTTCTCCTTGAGGATTTTGATGGCTTCCTGTCTTGCATTGAGGTCTTCCATCCATATTGTGTTTATTTTTGTGTATGGTGTAAGAAAGTGGTCCATGTTCATTCTTCCGCATGTCGCTGTCCAGTTTTCCCAGCACCACTTGCTCAAGAGACTGTCTTTATTCCATCAGATATTCTTTCCTGCTGTGTCAAAGACTAGTTGCCCATACGTTTGTGGGTCCATGTCTGGGTTTTCTATTCTGTTCCATTGATCTGAGTGTTTGTTTTGTGCCAGTACCATACTGTCTTGATGAATACAGCTTTGTAATACAGCTTGAAGTCCGGGATTTTGATGCCTCCTTCTTTGGTTTTCTTTTTCAAGATTGCTTTGGCTATTCAGGGTCTTTGGTGGTTCCAAATTTTAGGATTGTTTGTTCTAGCTCTGTGAAGAATGCTTGTGTTGTTTGAAATTGAATGTGTAGATTGCTTTGGGTAGTATTGACATGTTCGCAATATTTATTCTTCCAATCCAGGATCACGGAATAGTTTTCCTTTTGTGTGTGTCTTCTTCAGTTTCTTTCATAAGCTTTCTATAGTTTTCAGTGTGTAGACTTTTTACCTCTTGCTTTATGTTTATTCCTAGGTATTTTATGGGTTTTGGTGCAATTGTAAATGGGGTCGTTTCCTTGATTTCTTTCTGTTGCTTCATTATTGGTGTATCGTTCATTGATGTTATATCCTGCTACTTTGCTGCATTAATGGGTTAGTTCTAGCAGTTTTGTGGTGGAATATTTTGGGTTTTCCATATAGAGTATCATGTCATCTGGGAACAGTGAAAGATTGACTTCCTCCTTGCTGAATTGGATGCCTTTTATTCCTTTGTGTTGTCTGAGTGCTGAGAACTAAGAGTTCCGATACTATGTTGAATAACCGTGGTGAGAGTGGACATCCCTGTCTTGTTCTTGCACTTAGGGGGAAAACTCTCCGTTTTTCCCCATTGAGGATAATATTAATGGTGGATCTTTCCTACATGGCTTTCATGATTTTGAGGCATGATCCTTCTATCCCTGCTTTCTTGAGTGTTTTTGTCAAGAAAGGATGTTGTATTTTGTCAAATGCTTTTTCTGCATCTATTGAGAAGATCATGTGGTTCTTGTCCTTTCTTTTATTGATGTGATGTATCACATTGTTTTGCAGATATTGAACCAGACTTGCATCCCATTGTAAATTCGGCCTGGCCATGGTGAGTAATTCTTTTCATGTATTGTTGGATCCAGTTGGCTAGTATCTTGTTGAGGATTTTTGCATCCTTGTTCATGAGGGAAATTGGGTCTGAAGTTCTTTTTAGTGGGGTCTTTGATGTTGGAATCAAGGTAATGCTGGCTTCATACAATGAGTTTGGAAGTTTTCCTTCCATTTCTATTTTTGGAACAGCTTCAAAAGAATAGGTGTTAACTCTTCTTTACTGGAAAGCCACCTGGCCCCAGACTGTTAGTTTTTGAGAGATTTTTGATTACTAATTTGATTTCTTTACTGGTTATGGGTCTGTTCAAATTTTCTTTTTATTTATTTATTTTTTTAACTAAAAACTGTAATGCTTAATTATTTTTGAGAGACAGAGATGGAGAGAGAGAGAGAGAGATAGAGTGAGCATGAGCAGAGGAGGGTCTGAGAGGGAGACACAGAATCCGAAGCAGGCAACAGGCTCTGAGCTGTCAGCATAGAGCTCGACCGGGAGTTTGAACCCATGAACTGTGAGATAATTTCCTGAGCCAAAGTCAAACGCCTAACCTATTCAGCCACCCAGCTGCCCAGTTCAAATTTTCTATTTCTTCCTGTTTCAGTTTTGGTAGTTTATAGGTTTCTAGGAATTTGTCCATTTTTTCCAGACTTCCCATTTTTTTAGCGTATAACTGCTCATAATAGTCTCTTATTTTTTTTATTGCTGCAGTGTTGGTTGTGATCTCTTTTCTTCTTGATTTTATTTATTTGGGTCCTTTCCTTTTTTTTTTTTATCAAACTGACTAAGGTTGTATCAATTTTGTTCATTCTTTCAAGAACCAGCTCCTGGTTTCTTTGATCTCTTCTGGGTTTTTTGGCTTTGATAGCATTGATTTTTTTTCTCTAATCTTGATTATTTCCTGTCTTCTGCTGGCTTGGGGTTTTACTTGCTGTTCTTTTTCTAGCTTTTTAAGGTGTAAGATTACACCTGAGACCTTTCTTCCTTCTTTAGGAAGGCCTGGATTGCTATATACTTCCCTCTTATGACCGCCTTTGCTGTGTCCCAGAGGTTTTGGGCTGTGGTGTTATCATTTTCATTGGCTTCCATGTACTTTTTAATTTCCTCTTTAACCTCTTGGTTAGCCCCTTCATTCTTTAGTAGGATGTTCTTTAGTCTCCAAGTATTGGTCATCTTTCCCAGTTTTTTTCTTGTGGTTGATTTCGGGTTTCATAGCATTGTGATCTGAAAATATGCACTGTATGTTCTAGATCATTTTGTACTTGTTGAAGGCTGGTTTGCGTCCCAGTATGTGATCTCTTCTGGAGAATGTTCCATGTGCACTTGAGAAGAATGTGTATTCTGTTGATTTAGGATGAGATGTTCTGAATATATTTGTTAAGTCCATCCCATCCCATGTGTCATTCAAAGCCATTGTTTCCTTGTTGGTTTTTTGATTAGATGATCTGTCCATTGTCATAAATGGGATGTTGAAGTCCTCTACTATCCTGGTGTTAGTGTCAGTGAGTTTCTTTCCGTTTGTGATTCATTGATTTCTATGTTTGGGTGCTATCACATTTGGAGCATAAATGTTTACAATTGTTAGATCTTCGTGGTGGATAGACCCCTTAATTAAGTTATAATGCCCTTCTTCATCTTTTGTGGTCTTTATTTTAATATCTAGATTGTCTGCTGTAAGTATTACTATTCTGGCTTTCTTTGGCGACCATTAGCATGATAGATGGTTCTCCATCCCCTTACTTTCAACCTGAAGGCGTCTTTAGGTCTAAAACGTGTCTCTTGTAAACAGCATAGAGTTATATAGTGTTTTCTTATCTATTCTGTTACCCTATGTCTTTTAATTGGAGCACTTAGTCCATTAACGTTTAGAGTGAGTACTGAAAGGTATGAATTGATTGTCATTATGTTGCCTGTAGAGCTGGAATTTCCGGTGCAGAACACCCTATGTGTTTGAGCACAAAAACAATGAGACTCCTTTGGTTCCTCATTCCTGGTTTGTGGAACCTGGTTTGGCCTATGTGATGGACAGGTACTTCCATGAACCTCTGAGTACATATCAGATAAGCGTGGATTTCTTAGTTCTCTGTGTGGTGAGCCAAAACTTCTTAAATATAAAGATGCAGTTGGAATCAGGAGAAACAGAAACAAAATTTGACATGATCTCTTCAGCAACAGCAGTTTATGCAAAGGAGGAAGTTAAAAAAAACTTAGAGTGAAAAAAAGCATATTTCCCTTGGGAGCATCTTGCAACTGTGTTTGTTGATTTTGGTGATAAAGTTTATGAAATACTCTTCTATGTTGGTTTTTCAATATGGTACCATTTTCAAATAGTTCAATATCATTTTCTTTTCCTTCTTTTTTTGTAATAAATAATAAATATTTAATATATAAATATTAAACAACACACTACTGCGCAAGCAATGGGCCAAATAAGAAATCGAACAGCAAGTCAAAGTATGTCTTAAAATAAAAAAGAAAACACAATATTCCAAAACCTATGGGATGCACCAGAAACAGATGATAGAGTGTAATGGATACCATAAATGCTTGTATTAAGAAAAAATGTTCAGGGGCACCTGGATGTCTCAGTTGGGTAAGTGTCCAACTTCAGCTCAAGTCATGATCTCATAGTTTGTGAGTTCGAGCCCCACATGGGGCTCTGTGCTGGCAGTGTGGAGTCTGCTTGGGATTCTCTCTCTTTGACCCTCTCCCACTCACGCTTTCTCTCTCTTAAAATAAATAAATAATAAACAAAAAACCAAACTTTAAAAGAGTTCAAATAAGCATTGTACCATTACACTATAAGGAACTATAAAAAGAAGGAGCTTGGCTGAAATTTAATAGATGAAGGAATAAGAAAGAAAAATCAGAAATAAAATAGAAACTAGAATAAACAATAACATAATATTTAAAGTAATGACCATTTTTTCCAAAAACAAACAAACAAACCCAAATTTTGGCAATGTTTTAACTACACTAAGCAAAAAAAGAAAAAAAAGAAAAAAAAGAAAAGAAAAGAAAAAGAGAGAGAGAGAGAAGACTCAAAAATGAAAATGAGAAATGGAGGGAAAAACAATAGAACAGATAACCACAGAAGTATAGTGTGATTACAGATTACTATAAGCAGTTATATAGTAACAAATCAAATAATTTATAAATAAGATAATTCTTTAAAATGTGCAAATTACCAAGATAAAATCATGAATCTTGAATCCAAGAAGTAAGAAATCTTCTTAGACCCATGACAAGAATGAAAGTTGAATTAGGAATCAAAAATCTCCCAGCACAGAAAATCCCAAGACCATCTGGCTTCACTGGTGAATTCTACCAAACATTAAAAAGAAATAATGGGGGAACCTGGGTGGCTCAGTCAGTTAAGTTCCAACTTTGGCTCAGGTCATGATCTCGTGGTTCACGAGTTCGAGCCCCGCGTCGGGCTCTGTGCTGACAGCTCGGAGCCTGGAGACTGCTTCCGGTTCTGTGTCTCCCTCTCTCTCTGGCCCTCCCCCATTCATGCTCTGTCTCTCTCTGTCTCAAAAATAAACACTAAAAATTTTTTTGAAAAAAAAAGAAATAATGGATGACAACCTTAATTAAAATCTTACAAATAATGGAATAGAGGGGACACATTCAAAATCATTCCACGAGGCCAGTTCTACACTGATAGCAAAGCAGGATAAAAACGACAAGAACAAAAAGTCTAGTTTGTCCAATATAAGTATTAACCCTTGGGCTTTCTTTTGACATCCATTTGCATGATAAATGTTTTCTCCAACCCCTCACATTCAATCTGGAAGTGTCTTTAGATCTGCAGAGTCTTGCAGGCCACATATAGATGGGTCTTGTTTTTGTTTTTGTTTTTTATCCATTCTGGCACCCTATGTCTTTTGATTGGAGTATTTGTTCCATTTACTTTCAAGGTACTTATTGATAGATAGGTATTTATTGCCATTTTATTGCATGTTTTGTCATTGTTCTGGAGATTTTCTGATCCTTTCTTGTCTTTGACACTTTTGGCCTCTGCTTTGCCCTCAGAGTCCCCTTCAGTCTATCTTGTAAGGCTGGTGTAGTTATCATGAACTCCTTTAGTTTTGGTTTGTCTGGGAAACTCTTTATCTCTCATTCTATTCTGAATGATAGCTTTGCGGGATGAGTATTGGCTGCAGATTTTTCCCATTCAGCACTTTGAATATATCATGCCACTTCCTTCCTGGCTTGCCAAGTTTCTGTTGAGGAATCTCCAGCTAGCCTTATGGGTTTTTCTCCTGCAAGTGAAGGACTTGTCTTGCTGCTTTTAAGATGTTTCTTTTATCACTATGCTTTATAAATTTAATTAGAATATGCCTTGGTGTGAGCCTGCTTTTGTTGATTTTGATAGGTGTTTTTTGTGCCTCCAGGATCTGGATGTCTGTTTCCTTCCCCAGATTAGGGAAGTTTACTGCTATTATTTCTTGAAATGAATTTTCTGCCTCCTTTTCCCTCTCTTCTGATGGGATTCCTATAATATGAATGTTATGACTTTTGATGGAGCCACTGAATTTCCTGTCTATTGTTCTGAATATTCATCTTCCTTTCTTTTGTTCAGCTTAATTTTTGCCCATTATTTTATCTTCTCGGCCAATAATTCATTCTTTTTCCAGTCTGCTGTTCATTGCATCAAGCCTGTTGCCAGTCTCATTTATTGCATTCTTCATCTCTGATGGATTCTTTTTTTATATAAAAGTTATTTATTTATTTGGAGAGAGATTGAGACAGCGTAAGTTGAGGAGGGGTAGAGAGAGAGGGAGACAGAGAATCCTAAGCAGGATCCATGCCATCAGCACAGATGGGGCTCGAACTCATGGAACTGTGAGATCACGACCTGAGCTGAAACGAAGAGTTGGACGCTTTGACTGAACCAACCAGGCACCCCAATCTGATTGATTCTTTTTTTAACTCTTTGATCTCTGTTGTTAGCGTCTCACTGATGTCTTCCATTCTTTTCTTAGGTTCAGTGAGTATCTTATGGTTGTTGCTTTACATTCTCCAATAAACATGTTATATGTTTTGCTTAGATCTCTGTCCATGGCCTTTATCTTTTTCTTTCATTTGGGATAAGTTCTTCTGGCTCGGCATTTTGGCTAACTCTCTACCTTCTTCTCTGGGTTAGCAGCTTTCCATTTTATTTTCTGATGAGCTAATGGAAGCCATAACAACCATCAAAGTTAATAAAGGTCTGTAGAGAGAAACTTATGAATTTCATATACTTTAGACTACAATGTTAGACTATTTCTTAGAAATGACAGTTGTCATGGTCACAAGAGAGAAAAATTGGAGGAAAACTGGTGTTTCATCAAAGACAAATTGACAGTTTTCAAAAATCTGGAAGGGGAAATGAATATATAAAGGTCGTAGAATGTAAAGAAAACTATTTGGAAGGGTGTGGGTTCTTTATGGACAAATATGGTTACATTTTAGCAAACCTAGAAGAGATAAGATTCATGTATAGTAAACAAAACACAATCTAATGATACTTTTCTTCTAGAAACCATTGGAAACACGTATCGCACACTGAGATGCATGGGGCTGGTGAAGTGCTTCTATTACTAATTCTAGCTGACGTATTTGCAATAGCTCAAGAGCTTACAAAATATTTGCCTTATGATTCTGAGTATGTTAGGTTTCAGGAACGAGAAGCAAGCCAAGATTCTGAGATGATAGTAGGTGATAAGATAAAGACCGAAATAAAAGACTCTGTCATCTTTTATTCATGTGTGGAATTAAACAGCTAAGTGAAGAAATCCCGGTATACGTCTTCAGTACCCACCAACGTGCTGTGAGGAATTTCATCAACTTATTTTGGCCACAGAAGACCAAAGTGCTGATTATTTTGTGATAGTAATCTATTCTTATAAAGCAATGAGAAATTTGAGTCACATTATTCCAGGATTTGTTCTCTGTAGCCTGACAAGTGTCTCTTTGATTGAAGTGCCAACAATCACATTTCAGATGATACATATTAAGGATACAAGCCCATAAGACATGGCAAGTATAGCAGAAGCTGTTATTAAATGTAAGGGGAAGGATTATCCAGAACTCTATTGATCAGAGTAGATTATTTACTCCTGAAACCAGGTGTACTCTCCTTGGAAAGGCTTATGATAGTAAACCTCACAAAGGCAAACAGAACTCAGATGTCTACTCACTACACCTTGGATCCCTACAGTGTAGGGGAGGTGACTGCTGAGACAGAAAGGCACAAGCACATTGCTCAATGATCCGTTGCGGAAGCTGAGACTGATAAAATACGTGTCCACTCAGATTATTTTCCTGTCAGCACCTCCAGCTAACATTTCAGCAATATTTTATATGGGGCTGATGACACAATAGAGAAACACAAATTACTGGCGCTGAACTTCAGTGGTACAGTTACAGCCATAAGCAAGGATGTTAGAGAACTGAAGACTGGTGATCATATTGCCACCTCTTTTCCTGTTGTGGCATCATCAAAGGTCTTAATTCCTGACCTCGTGTGTTTTCACAGCAAAAATTTTCCCGTTAGAAATGTACCATGTACATCATACTTTATAATAGCTTGGAAAATTCTCACCCAGATATTACCAAATGCCAGGTGTCTCTCCATGCTTGCTGTTATGTCCCCATAGCCAAGGTCAGTACTAGCTGATGTGCTGACTTTGGCTGCTAGGGAAGTATGTTGGAGGTGGGGCACTCTTCTATGGCAAAAGGTAGAATGTTACCAAGCACTTATTTTTCGGTCACCTCTAGAGAAACTCTAGAGTTTTTCTTCAAAGAAACACTCACTGTCCTTCCTTATGTCTCGATGCTGTCTTCCTAAGTGACCAATGCCAGTCTGCAGTATACAGCAGTCACTGCATAATGGTAACTATCATGCCCAGATCCACATTCTAAATCTTAGCCATCATGCTAAATAGGCTGCCCTGATAAAAGTCTGCATGCAAGGATTTCATAAGAACAGAAAGAAAAATCCATGAAGATCTTCAAGGATTCCATCAGAAACACACAAAAAGTGGCCTGCAATTCTGGACAGTCATACTGAGAATAATTAGATTATAATATGCATGGTTATAGATTTTGGCAAAGCCAGGTTGGCCATAAGGTAGTACCAGATAAATGTAAATGGCTACTTGTTAAGAGTTTCCATGAGATAACCCATCATGGTAGGGACAAATTGGCTGTGATACAAAATAAACATGGATAGGGACACTTTTTTTAACGTTTATTTTTGAGAGAGAGGGGGGAGGGGCAGAGAGAGACAGGGAGGCACAGAATCTGACACAGGCTCCAGGCTCTGAGCTGTCAGCACAAAGCCTGATGCAGTGCTCAAACCCATGAACCATGAGATCAAAACCTGAGCCAAAGTCGGACACAACTAACTGAGCCATCAAGGCGCCCCCTGATGGGGACACTTTTTAAGGAGGACAGAGGATATGGACCACTCATGTCACACCTGTAAACCAATACAATTATGGAAAAGCAGAGAATTGTGAGTCATGGACTAGTACCATGTCTAAAAGGCCCCTTGAACATCTCCAGATAAATTTCCTACAATTTTCTGTTTTTAAGGTGTTGAATATCTGTTATTAATGCAATATATATTTGGGAGAATGCTGACTGATCTCCGAGCCATAAGTAAAATCATACAACCTGTGGGGTTGGCCTTCCTAAGCCTGGCCTTCCGACGCCTGCTGCTATCCCTGGAGATTGGAAACTTATAATTATTGATCTTAAGGATTGTTTTTTCTCCATTTCCTTAAACCCTAAAGATTCGTAGAGATTTTCATTTTCTGTTCCTATAATTAATCATGAGGAACCCATAAGCAGATTTCAATGGAAAGTTTCACCTCAAGGAAAGTTAGATAGTCCTACTCTTTGTCAGCTTTTTGATGCAGAACCTCTCCGATGTTTATGATCTCAGTTTCCTCATGCTAAGATTATCCATTACATGGATGACATCCTACTAGCTTTACCCAAGCGACATGATTTACATGCACTCTTTTTAGCAGCTCAGGCAACCGTCTCAAAATATGGCCTCATTATTGCAGAAGACAAAATTCAATTTGAAAATCCCTTGTTCTATTTAGGTCAAAAATTAGTACAAAATTCAATAATGCTTCAAAATGTTCAAACTCGTAGAGATCCTTTGCATACTTTGAATGATTTCAAGAAGTTATTAGGAGACATTAACTGGTTAGGTCCTACTCTAGGTATACCTGCTTATCGACTGACTCTTCTTTTTGATGTACTTAAGGAGGATTCCTATTTAAATAGCCCTAGAAAATTAACTCCGGAAGCATCACAAGAATTACAATGGATCGAACAAAAGATTGCTTCCAGTCAGCTTCCTCGAATTGACTCCTCGCTACATGTTTCCTTGTTCATTTTACCATAACCTCCTTCTCTTACAGGAGTACTTTGGCAGGCTAATGGAATCATAGAATGGATATTTCTTTCCAACAAAGCCTTTAAAAAATTATCTACATATTTAGACAAAATAGGAAAGTTAATTTTTCAGGGTGGGGAGAGACAAGGAAATAAAAACCCAAGGGCCTGAGACAATTATAGTACCTCTGTCTCACGCACAAATATCCATGGCATATTGGCAATGCATTTCATGGCAATTTGGAGTTGCAGATTATATAGGTCCTCACAGAGACAACCATTAACCTAAATCCAAATTAATTGAATTTATCAAAACCACCTCCTTTATCATGCTCGAGTTGTACAATCAGTACAGGTACTGTACAATCAGTACCTGTAAATTCCATAGGATGATCCCTCTTTCCCAGTTTATGCAAACGATTCAGCTTGGTTCCTTGGACCTTATGATAATAGAGGTCCATTTAAACCAGAAGAAGAAGGAAAAGTAATCCCTGAATATTCTGTAGGTGCAAATTGGCCACCTATATGATTGGAACAGGCAACACTGTGTTACATTTCATTCACAGGCATGGATAGCAAAAATATGCAATGGGACGGTCTCTACATTGTACTTACTAAAGGGAGTCTCCATGAGAAGTCAAAGAATTATACATGAGCACCCTCCTTAATTGCGTCGATGTCAATTAAGAAAGATGATAAATACTGAGGAGTGGGTTAATTGGGAGCTCTGTCGAGGAGAGGTTGGTAGAGTTCTTCTCAATACTTCTAAAGGAAGCGTCTTTAATCGGGACTCTGTGGGCTCTGCTCGGACCAAATGCTCCAAAAGAGAGCTCTCATGGCGTCGATATCAAGACGACATCATTTCAGATGTAACATCTGAACCCACTGTATGGCATGAAGGAGGGAGGGCTCCCCCCTGCCCACGTTTACTTGATGGGCCATTTGCAGAACTTTGGAAAATTGGTACTAGATTATTAGGCAAGGCCACTTGGAAAGGCCACTTGAATATTTCAAATAAATTCTCCATCTCTTTTAGATTAAATGAGACTCATAAAATTCAAGCATGTGTCAGACTTCCTTTTCTGTTTATGTTAGGCATGCCTCATTGGGACCATGATAACAATCATCTTACTTGCCATAATTGTTCTTTTGATACCTGTCTTAATTCTATTATTTCTTTTAACCAGGAAAAGTAAAGCTTATATATCCTTAAGGCACGTAATGGGGTTTGGATGCCTGTATTCATGGATCGGTCTTGACAACACTCCCCTGAAATGTATCTCATAGATGAAATATTGAAACCTGTCTTCCACCACACCCGAAGGCTTCTAGCTTTACTGGTAACTTCTGTACTTGGAATTATAGCTATTACAGCTACAGCAGCAACAGCCGGTTTTGCGCTGCGTCAGACTGTATAAACCACCCACTTTGTACAAAACTGGGGTCAAGATTCAGAAAGGCTGTGGAACAGCCAACGGCTGATTGATAGCCGAACAGAGAGCCAATTATCTGACTTGTAACAAGCTGTTCTTTTTCTAGCAAATCAATTGATTAGTTTACAACAACAGAGAAAACTTCAGTGTGATTGGAACATAAAACCTTTTGTGTCACCCCCCCTTCCCCCCCCATGTATGTAATAAATCTAAGATATGGGACCTGGTGCATCGACACCTTCTTATTCAAGGTAACACCTCTGCTGATATAGCTCAATTGCAAAAGGATATCTATGAAATGTTCAAAAATAAACTTGAGATGATTTCTGGTGCCCCTTCTCTATCTGAGATAACTAATCGAATCTTGGAATTAAAACCAATGAATTATATAAAGCCCTTAAGCTTTTCTGCCATTGGTATTTTTATATTAATCTTTGTCTTATTACTTTACATGTACCTAGTCTGGAGAAGAGGACAGCAACAAAGCTGAGACTGCCTCAGGAGCCTCTGTCTTTGCTCTCCAGCTTTTCCAAAGGGGGAGAGGTGGGAGGTGCAGGAGAAAAGCATCCAAAGAAAAGACTTCAAAAGGGAAGGGCTGGAGAAGGTGCAAGGCCTTAGGACATGTTTCCATAGCTGAACACTGCGGCTTCTAAGGAACGCCTAGAGCCTTTAACATTGTCCAAGGTGGGACACATCTGACCTTCACACCTGACCCTTCCTAGTGATAGAGAAACCAGTTAACTCGAAATTCAACCTTGAAAAGCTAAACCATTAGAGTGATTGACACACTTGCTTAGCTGACTTGATGCACATAGTCTTTAGCAATTGTCCTAGTAAAAAGAAGCTTCGTTCTGGAGTCGGGGCCTCATTCCGACTCGAGTATGAGGAACTTCACTTAACTGAACGTTGTAGACTCATCTTTTGCGACTCCAGCCATGCTCCCTGCAACACATGTGAGGGAACAAAATCGTAATGACTTCATGGTGTCCTTGTACTCTACAATTGTACTATACTTCAATCATTTAGGTTGAACTTTTAAATGGTTTCAGTGTTTTGCTGTTAAAATGAACACATTGGGGGCTGGGCAAAGTGGGCGAAGGGGAAGGGAGAGACAAGCTTCCAGTTGTAGAATGAATAAGTCAGAGGAATAAAAAGCCCAGCATAGGAAGTTTAGTCAGTGATACTGTAATGTAGTGTCACATAGTGACAGAAGGTAACTACATGTGTGGTGAGCATAGCATAATGTGTAAACTTATCAAATAACTATGTTTTATACCTGAAACTAATGTAACTGTGTGTCAGCTCTACTCACATAAAAATGTTTAATTACGATAATAAAATCAGTGATGTGGTGATCATCCTAAGGTCTCAAGGCTTTGCCCACATTCTTAAATAACTCCTTAGAATACACTGGAAATTTACTCATGTGTTTTTTATTCATTTATCTAGATTCCAATTCTAGAAATGGAATTGGTGAGTTAAAAGGGACATTCCTATTTACATTTGGTTTTGTGCTACACACTGTCTCTACTGAGAATGTTCAGAAGTTCCTAGAACTACTTCCATGAGTCTGCTAATTTAGGGTTCATTTAAGTCAAGATTATAACATCATAAAGAGCGTGTTTAAAACCATAAAGTAGTTACACTTTTCTTTCCAGTCACAAGGGGTATTGTATAAAATTGTGGGAAAATTCTCAGCTACCAAAATATATTCTATAAGAAATTGATATGGTGAGGAGTTAAACCAGTTAGGAATAACATGGGCAACAAAAGGGGACGGTCTGAAGGGTATTTTTCCGCTTTCTTTTAAAGAGTGTTTTATGTTAAAACATGGCATGAATATAGTTTTTTTGCCTTTTTAAATATAGTCTGAAAAGTTCAAAGTTGTGGAAACCAAAGAATTCTGTTATTTCAATTGGAAGAACTGACAGCGGTTATGAAAATTTTCAAACACATGAAAAAGTTTCAAAGCTGTAGACATGAACTCCTTTACATCGAAAGCCTTTGGTATGCATTACCTAAGACAAAGCACATTTGCCCTAAATAAAGAGAATAATTTATCCTACCAAAGAAAACTAAATACTATTTCCTTAATATCTGGTACTCCAAGTTTTTTTTTTCAAATTTTCCTCAAATGTCCCTAGAATTTCTTATGTATGTTTTTTTATGAAATATCAAGTCAAGGGTTCGTGCATTACATTTGGTTGGTCAGTAAAATAAAGTTTGATCAGTGTAAGTCTAATTCCATTAACACAAGCTCTATTATTATCTTTATAAACAATGGTAATATTTCATTCCACCCGGTTTGTGGTCCTTACTTGATCGATATCTCAAGAGACCAGTTAGTTTTACATGTCCTTTCTTTCTCTCCATTTATATGTCCATTTTAAAGTTGATTTATTAATTACTGTATATGCAAGAGACTTTATCATTAGAATCCTGATTCTAAAGGAAGCTTTCCTGCAAGTTTTCAGATAAGTAATACTTGAAGATAAATGTATGTATAAGTGCTTTTAGGATGAATGTAAAATATGAAATACTAGAAAGCATAATCACTTTGGGGCTAAAAGAGGCAAACTGGAAAACAAAACACATGAAAAGGTTACAGACTCAATAAACACAGATATCAAGCTGTACTATTTTCAAAGATAGGTGAATTAATTTGTTAAACCAAATATGTTTCTTATAATAAGGATAGTTTTATAAATGTACATAAAAGACTAAATATGTATACAGAATTTTTAGATGAAATTCAGAAAATAAAAAAATATTGTCTGTGAGTATACTTTATCAGCTTGTGGTTAGGCTAGGAACAATTTACGTCATAATCTGAAGGTTTATAAATCATGTCTGGCAACTGTACATTTCTTTGTTTTTCACAAAGTTATTTAATTTAAGAAATTTTGTGATTTGTCCCGTTGGCAATATTAATAGTATATTTAATGGCAGTTTTGGCTTTTTGCCTCTAGATTTTAATAAAGGGAACTTATTTTGTAGTTGCAGTGAGATATTTTAAGTGCTATTTGAGGATAGCGTTTTCTTTTGGAATGTCAGTTGTCTGTGAAGAGCTCTTTTGGAATTTTAATGGTGTCTTCTATTTTCATAGCTGTTCACCCAGAAATCATAGCTTGAGGTATTGTTGGCTTCTCTGGAACAGAGTTGGAGAATCTTGTGAACCAGGCTGCATTAAAGGTGGATGTTGATGGAAAAGAAATGGTTACCATGAAGGAGCTAGAGTTTTCCAAAGACAAAATTCTAATGGGTAGGTTCTCTCTTTGTTTCCCCTGTCTTACACTGTTCATTATGTTAGATAATAAATTCTTTTTGAGAAAAAGTTTGTAAAAAAGGTACAGGAGCAAGAAGATAAATATATGCTCAGAAATAGCCATACAATTGGGCTTCTTACGGAATAAATATAGTTTGTATGATTATACTGTGGGGGTCAGGGGTGTCATGTGTTTACTCTTACCTGACATTGCTGATAAAAGAGTAATTTAACTGGGGCGCCTGGGTGGCTCAGTCGGTTAGGCATCTATGTCTTGATTTCAGCTCAGGTCAGGATCTCAGTGTTCGTGAAATCAAGCCCCCAGTGGGGATCTGCCCTGAGAGCACGGAGCCTGCTTGGAATTCTCTGTCTCCCTTTCTGCCCTTTCCTTGCTCTCATATACCTGGGGTCTCTCCTCTCTCTCAAAATAAACTTTAAAAAAAGAATAGTTTTACTAATTTTCAGTATTTGACTTTAAATCTTGATTGACTTCAAAACAGGTTAGGACATTCCTGTTAAATTCTAAATTTATTTTCTAGAATTAAACTTCCCTGGTTGATAGGAAGGATTAAGATGATAGCTCTTACGATTTTGTCTTCTGAAGTGTGCAAGCCGGCTTTTTTTAGCATTATTGCTTCAGTTACTAAGAAGTGGCAGAAACCCAAACTCGGATCCTCACTGCTGGGGTGTTGTGGCCAGGCGGGTTTGGCCTATCTCCGGCGCTAGTGTTGGGCTCAGGAAGTAGTGGAAAGGGAGGGTGGGGTGAAGTCTCTGTGGAGCCCGCAGGGTTCGCAATGAAGAGGATTTGGGGGTTCGGGAAGGAGAGGGGCGTGTCGCCCTTGGGCTCCACTTCTGGCTTGCAGAGGCAGGGCAGGGGCATTGGGCAGAAGAACAATAGAATTGACAACTTGCTGCTGGGTTACCATGTCCAAGAAACAGATCTCAGAAAGATCCACAAGGCTGCTTGCGTGGGCAACGCAGAGCAAGGGCAACAGATTCTGTTCTTCGGGGAAATGGCGTGGATGAACAGGTATTAGGGGCTTGGAGGCTGGCAGGGAGGAGGCGGGACGGACGTGGAGAAGAGCACACCAGGCCTATCTCTACCTGTGCATCTGAGCCCTCCCTCGGGGAGCTGGGTTCTCTTCCCTCCTGAGGTCCCGCTGCCCCTCGGTCGTGGGAACCCTACGTGGTCTAGCACCAGGCCGACAGCGTGAGCGGCAAAAACAAAGTCTTCAGCTGCCCTGGCACGTACCCGTTAATTCCTGAATAGACCATTTGACTCTCAAGTTTGACGTAATTTACCCAAATTTCAATAGTAATACACACGAAATGAAGTGTCGACAACATGTTGTTTTTAATGGACTCATTTTCATAACATCACGTCATAGAAAAGTGCATAATGGGAGAAATAATTCCTGTAATCAACTTCTGGGTTAGAAATTCTTGGGACAAAATCCAGTATCCAGTTTATGTCTGGGTACACTTAGGTATGTGTCCTATTTCCTGAGGGACCTTGGAAGGACATTTTGAAGTGGAAGTTGGCTTTGAATAGGAGGACTCCTTTTTCTCAAAATGTGTACCCTTCCTGTATTTGTCAGTTTTAAGTAAAGCAAATGAAAGCATCCTGGTTTTAAGAATTTTGAGCTACACATGCTCTTCTTTGATGTCATTAAGGAAATTTTTGGACTCACTATCTTGTACACCTGAAAGTGATAGAACACTGTATGTTAACTAACTGAAATTAACCTAAGAACTTATGTTTTTATATAGGAGGTAAATTTGCCCTTCCAGATATCAATATGTACCTGAAATTTCCACAAATTATTCATTTACAAACAGCTGAAAAGACATATAAAGGAGTGGTGCAGAGTAGAATATGACCAACGCTCAAATATACATAAGACTTTAGAATTTCATACTGGTGACATTGCATATTAGTAGGAAAAGGTGAACTATTCATAAGTAGTGGAGAAACAGCCGATTTGGAGAAAACTTGTTAGAATTTTATCTCCCTAAAATAAGTTCCAGATGGGCTATAAATTTAAAAATTGTAATATGCAAAAAAAGAAAAGTAACAGAAAAAAATCCCACAAATGCCTATTTACCCATCCTAAGAATGACTTGAAAAGCAAGACTTTTGGGGGGTGCCTGGGTGGCTCAGTCAGTTAAGTCTCTGACTCTTGATTTCGGCTCAGGTCCTAATCTCAGGTGTTCGTGGGTTCAAGCCCTTCGACGGGCTCCCTGCTGTCAATGTGGAGCATGCTTGGGATTCTGTGTTGCCTCTCTCTCTCTCTCTCTCTATTTCTCTCTCTCTCAAAAAAAAAAAAAAATTGGGGCCCCTGGGTGGCTCAGTTTGTTAAGCAGTCTGACTTTCAGAGTCATAATCCCGTGCTTTGTGGGTTCGAGCCCCGCTTCAGGCTCTGTGCTGACAGCTCAGATTCTGTGTCTCCCTCTCTCTCTGCCCCTCCCTTGCTTGCACGCTGTGTCTCTTTCTCTCAAAAATAAATATTAAAAAATATTTTTTTAATCAAGAATTCTGGATATTTATTTAGCAACATAAAAAACTAAAAGTCTCTATCAGAAAATAATATTAAAATAAAAGACAGGCACTTGCAAATATTTACAACATATTTGTATCCGGCAACAAAATTTATCTTCATTTTACAGGGAAGTTTTTGAAAACAAAACGTACAAAAATCTGTAATTTGAAATCGTGCAAAGTATTTCTTTGCATATCTACAAGGGGCCAGTGGACATAGGGAAATACAGTGTCCATGGGAAAAAGAAATCTAAGTGAAAAAGGGACTGAAATAGTTTTTCATCTACAACCTTTGTGAAAGAGTGATGTTGTTTATACCGCGGCTTAAAGTTTAGGTTGTTTTCAACTTCCCAATAGACAATTTGGTGTAAGTACCCCTTTTAAAAAATATGTATTCCTTTTACCCATCAATTTTAGTTCTACTAAAATATCTTTAGGAAATCACTAGAGATAAATGACATATATTTTGCTTTTCTCAGCACTATTTAAAATAGCAATGTTTTAAGAAACCCTCGTACTATGGCTTTTATAAGTAAATGTCATTACATCCATAAGATGGATCTGTGATCATTGAAAGTGGCATAGATAATAGATATACACAGAGATGCAAAGCTGTGCTTTAGTTTTTCAAGTAAGAAAAAAATCAGTGTGATCGTAGGTACACAGCCCAAAAATGCACAAAATGTGATGACACTTATTTCTGAGCCTTTGTATTTACATAGATTTTTCTCTGCCTTCAAAGAAACTCTGTGCTCATTCTACAAGAAAAGGTGTATAAAGGTCCTATTAAAAGTTTATTATCAACAGAAAGGGTTTATTATCGTTGAAGTAACCCTGGAAAAGAGCAAGAATATAAATCTTATAAACATAAGAATAATTTCTCATTTTGATTTAAAAAATATTGTTGGATTTAATATAAGCCAAGTGAGTTAATTAAAATGTATTTTGAAGATTGGCATATTTGGACAACTTTGTGCTTCAGAAGTAAAGTGAGTATTTTTATTTGCACTTGTAGATTTTATTATGCATATATTAAGATTACATGTAATAGGTAAATGATTTATATTAATCATGAAAGTAAAATATATTAGTTGTGTGCTTATGAAAAAAATAAGTCCTAGCAAATATAAGTGATTATTTACTGTTTCAGAAGTATGCTTTCCTTTATATACACTTTCTTTAAAATTTTTGAAGTCTCCTACTATATTTATCCACTCTTTCCATCCACTTATTTATCAACTAGAACCTGCACATATACTATATAGCGGACATAGTCTACCCAAGATCCTTTTCTCAAAAACTTCATTTTGCACAGTATGAGCAAGATGAGATATTTTGTTTTTTATTTTCTTTTTTTAAATTTTTTTTTTCAACGTTTTTTATTTATTTTTTTTGGGACAGAGAGAGACAGAGCATGAACGGGGGAGGGGCAGAGAGAGAGGGAGACACAGAATCGGAAACAGGCTCCAGGCTCCGAGCCATCAGCCCAGAGACTGACGCGGGGCTCGAACTCACGGACCGCGAGATCGTGACCTGGCTGAAGTCGGACGCTTAACCGACTGCGCCACCCAGGCGCCCCTGTTTTTTATTTTCTAAAGATTTTATTTTTTTAAGTTTATGTTTTGAGAGGGATGGGGTGGGGTGGGGGTGGGGGGAATAGAGGGACAGAGAGAGAATCCCAAGCAGGCCCCATGCTGAAAGCAGGAACTTTTCCAATACACTTTTCAAAAAGTCCCAACACAGGGCTTGGGCCAGTGAACATGAGATCATGACTTGAGCCCAAATCAAGAGCTGCACGCTTAACGGACTGAGCCACCCAGGTGCCCCAGCTTTTGTGTACTTTATGTTTTAAGTGTTATTTATTGTTGAGGGTGAAAGCATGAGCAGGGGAGGGGGAAGGGAGAGGAAGGACAGAGCATCTAAAGCAGGCTCTGCACCAGATTTCATTTTTAAGTAATCTCTATACCCATCGTGGGGCTCAAATTTACAACCTTGAGATCAAGGTCCTATGCTCTACTGACTGAGCAAGCAAGGCACCCCTAAGATGAGAAATTTTACATTGAAGTATTAAGACTTAATCTCAATGGGAAGTTTTCTTCCTTCCTTTCAAAGTTTCTGAAGATAGGAAATTGTAAAAGATAACCTTTACCTGCCCTTCTGAAATTTATGAGAGTAGTTAGTACTCATATTGATCACTGGAAATGATTTTCGTACAATCTGTAGGCCTCAATATTTAATAAAATGAACTGTTCCTAGTCATTGGAATCCTGAGTTTCCTTTGTCTTAAACTTTCTTGAGAGGCAAAGTAAGAAATCCTTAAAATTTTTTTCTTTTGTTAATTTAGTCCTATTTTGCTATAATGCTTTTCAGAACTAAAATTTATTTAAGTGCCAATCATATTAGAACTGCAATAGACCTATTGTATATACCATCATTTCACATAATGGAAGGCACCAAGATTCTATGGTATCCCACTATTTTATATACCAAAAATTTTTTTAAAGACAGGCCATTTACACTTGTAAGACAATTTGAGTTATAAATTGCATTACAATGTCAGAGATATTAAAATGTGACAAAATGAGCATCTTAGAATCACTGAAACACAGTATTCTTGCTAATCCTTAAAACTTGTCTGCAAAGTAGGTGTAATTGTATCAAGATACCTAATTGAAGTGTTGTCTATGTACAGCAGTAGTAATGGTAAAATTATCTTATCCAACAACTATTGAGATGTTATTTGTGCTAGGAATTGTTCTAATTACTTGCATAGATCCTCATTTAAGCATCACAACAAGGTCTTGTGAGATAACTACTCTGTATTTCATTTCATTTCATTTCATTTTATTATTTATTTTTACTAATCTCTACACGTACTGTGGGGCTTCAAACTCATGACCCTGAGATCAAGAGTTACATGCTCTTCAGACTGAGCTAGCCAGGTGACCTGAGACAACTACTATTTTTATCCCCTTTTGTTGAGGACATTGAGGATAAGTCTAAGCAATAACTACTGAGTGACAGAGTTAAAACTAGGATTCAAACCCAAGCGGAGGTGAATCCCAAGGACATGTTCTTCTCTTCAAACAGGCTGTTCTTTTATTAGTGTGATGAGTAATCACTACTAAATATTGTATTTTCTCCAGGGGAAAACTGAATCTTTGTTTTGGAGGCATAGGAATAACATGCTACTTAATGTTTACAAATTCCTGAATTAACTGCAAGTTTTGAGAGAGTGCACTATCATTTCCTAAAAAGTCCTCTCACTTTTTTAGGACTTCTCTCCATTTGGCCTGTGCCAATGGCCATCCAGAAGTGGTGACCCTCCTAGTAGAGAGGAAATGTCATCTTAACTTCTGTGATCATGAAAACAGGACAGCTCTCATGAAGGTATGTAGTAGCAGCTATGTCTGCCTGAGATAGATTTGATGTCCTTACTTAGAATGAAAATGAAGTTATTGCCTTGAAACAAAACTAATTGGTGAGAACCGTGGCAAGCTTACTTTAAATTCTCAGAATTTACACTCTGTTTATTGGCATATCACTGACAGGCCGTACAGTGCCAGGAAGAGAAATGTGTAAACATACTATTGGAAAATGGTGCCTATCCAAATATTAGGGATATGAGTGGCAACCCTGCTCTCCACTATGCGGCCTTTGGTGATAATATATCCATAACAGGGAAGCTGCTGCTGTACAATGCGAATACTGAAGCAAGAAATAAGGTAAAGAACTAATTTATACAGTATTTGAAATTTTATATATTATGAATATTTTAGCCTCAAAATGTTTTATTTCACACACACACATGTACACTCACTCACTGAATTCTATACATCAGTCCCTGTCATCATGGAAATAACTCCAATGCCAAGTCAGGGAGGGCTAGAAAAAGGTAGTGCCTACAGAAAGGGCAAAGTTTTATCTCCCAGCCACCCTTCCACCTCAGAAAGAAAATGTTTCCATTAGTGCCTACAAGTGGATGGTAGTCTCAGAGCCCATAAAGGGCTAAAAGGTCTAGAGGGGAGTGAGGTGATGATGGAGGCTGGGTGCTATGCAGGGGCTTAGGCAAGGGATGCTGCTGGGGATAGGGGGGAGGAGGAATAGAGACCCAGACCCATCAGGGAGAGCTTGGATGTGTGCAAGCGGGAGGAGAAAGCAGGTTGTAGGTGCTGGGCACTGCAGGCCCCGGTGCTCTGAAGATGAGGGCATTGGGGTCAGGTCATGTCTTGACATCCAGCAAAGGCATCTACTTGTGTTAGTAGCCACTCGTCCAGCCATGTACCATGTTGGGTGTCCCACTTCAGAGAGTAGCTCCTGCCCAACTTTGTGTAGCTCCTCAGCAGGGTTGTAACTGTACATGCGGAGTAGATGATGGCCACACTTGCTGGCCCACCGGCCTTTTCTTTGACATGCATTACCTCTCACTGTTGAAGCCCTTAGAAGAACACCTTTGGTTGACAAGGGTAGGGTCAATTTTACGTATTTGGAAGTTCAAGTATTCCCTGAATGAAAATATTTGGCAATAACTTATTTATCTAAGATTTCTTTGTTTCTTTTTTCCTTATTATTTTTTATTTATTTTTGAGAGAGACAGAGACAGAACAAGAGGGGGAGGGGGGAGAGAGAGAGATGGAGACACAGAATCTGAAGCAGACTCCAGGTTCTCAGCTGTCAGCACAGAACCCAATGCAGGCATGAACTCATGAACCATGAGACTAAGACCTGAGCCAAAGTTGAATGCTCTACCAACTGAGCCACATAGGCACCCCTAAGATTTCATTTTAAATAAGGATACTTCTAAAGAAACATTAGAGAATTCTACTTTGTTTTCTGTTTATGGCGAATAATTATGAAAACAATATATTTGTTAAAGGTAAAACATTCCGTTTTCAAACATTTTTCCCATCAAATTTTTTTATTAGTGGAAAACAACACGGGAAAGCAAAATTTTCCCTAAGCTTTGTCTTAAAACTCAAAGAAAACAAATGTATTTTACAATAAAAAATATTGCTGCTGTTGACAAGTTCCTATCTGATAAAAAAGTGATTTAAAAAAATGGGATTTTTTTTATTGGCCAAGGCTTAAGAGAAAAAAGGGGAAAGGAGGGAGCAGTCAGAACTAAGTAGGCCAATTTGGAAATTTGACAAGTGAGAAAAAATAACAAGAAGAAGTTGTTTATTCTATTTTTTCCCCCTTCATTTTATATGTTTAGTCAAGGAGTCTTCAATTTTTGAGGGGAATAATTGTTACTTAGGGAAAGAGTGAGTTGTAAACCTGCCTAGAGACCTAGTGTAGGAGGACTCAGAGGAAATCAGATTGGCAGTGAACAGGTGGTTGATTAAGTGGGCAAGGAGAAGAAAGAACAAATAAATAACTGTCATATAATCCTATTCTGGCAGAAACAGCCACTTAAGACTCTAAACTCTGCTCTGAAATCTAGAATATCTTGATGGGAAGTAAGAAGTTTAAAAGTAATGAAATCAAGTTGCACTTTGACTTTACATTTAGTCCCTGTTCTACCTCTGCTCAGGGAAATTAAATGCAGTTTTGATAAGTCATTCTTTTGGCTAAATCTTCAAATGATGGAGTTGGCCACATAGATGAGACTGATGTGATTGCTGCACCAGCTCTCAGCTAGAATTGTGGTGGTGAATCCCCGTGCCCTGGGGAAGTTTCAATTTTTTTTAACAAGCCTAAACTCTCCCCTGAAGAGTTTGAGTAAATCTAGTAACATGTATACATAGACATGGATATTTAGAAATATTTTTTTTGAGACTGTGCTACAACTCTTGGGTAAGAACTACTGGGGTGTGTGGGTGGCTCAGTCGGTTAAGCGTCTGACTTCAGGCTCAGGTCGTCATCTCACAGTTCACAAGTTCTAGCCCTGTGTTGGGCTCTGTGCTGACAGCTTAGACAGAGCCTGGAGCCTGCTTCATATTCTGCAGTCTCCCTCTCTTTTTGCCCCTCTCCTGTTCGTGCTCTTTCTCTCTCTTCCACAAAAAGTGGACATTTAAAAAAAAAAGAAAGAAAAAGCTACTGAATGGAGAGGTACCCAGGTTGTTCGGTTGATTAAGCGTCCGACTTCCACTCAGGTTGTGATCTCATGGTTTGTGAGTTCGAGTCTCACACTGGGCTCTGCACTGATGGTGCAGACACACATGAGAGTCTCTCTCCCTGCCCCTCCCCCACTCGTTCACGCTTGCTCTCTCTCTCCCTGTCTCTCATATTAATAGCCATTTGGTTATTACAAGCAATGTTTTCCTGATTGCAATAGGAGAAAATCTTGATTCTTCTTTATTTGTTGAAGATATGTTAACGACTGTCTTATGAGGTCTGTTAAATTCATATAGGCCTGGCATAATCCAAATGGTAGTTTTAAACTTGGAAATGTAGTTAGTGACAATACAGTTGAGAATTCTTTTCATAATTTAGTTTCAGCATAGTTTTGAACTAATTTGTCTATTTGATTAACAGTCTGGGAGAATTAAACACAGATAGATTGCAGTTTTAATAAGCTTTGGAAAAATTCTTAAAGTAGGTGCTACGTGTTTTATTGTTGTGATTCTTTTAGACAGAGAGTGAGTGGGGGAGAAGGGCAGAGGGAGAAAGGGAGAACCTCAAGCAGGCTCCAAGCTCAGTGCCAAGCTTGATGCAGGACTCAGTCCCACAACTCTGGGATCATGACCTGAGCTGAAGTCAAGCGTCAGATGCTCAACTGACTAATCCACCCAGGCTCCCCTCTTATGAGTCTTAATAGCAATGTTTATTACATGTTGGGGCTTAAGATTTTGGTAAAGGTGATACTGATACTTCAGGAAAGATTTACATACATAAATTTGCTTTATACACAACCAAATTACCCTTGGCCTGACTAAATTTGGCCACTGGGTGTGTTTCGTTTCCTCCATAAATTGAGTCATTTAAAATTATGACACTCATGCAGAAATCTGGATTTCAGACTTTTCTTATACAATCATACCTTGTACTTTGAGTCCATACCACTGTTTGGTATGAATTACAGTGGCTGCCCCCTTTTTTTTTTTTTTTAACGTTTATTTATTTTTGAGACAGAGAGAAACACAGCATGAAAGGGGGAGGGGCAGAGAGATAGGGAGACACAGTATCGGAAGCAGGCTCCAGGCTCTGAGCCATCAGCCCAGAGCCCGACACGGGGCTCGAACTCAAGACCGCGAAATCGTGACCTGAGTTGAAGTCGGATGCTTAACCAAATGAGCCACCCAGGCGCCCCGTGGCCGCCCTTTTTATATGAGGTATGTCTCCAGTTTGCTATTGTCCCCACTTATGTTCTTCACTTACTCGAGTCACCTACTTTGCCTTCATAAGCATTGCGTTTACAATTACTGTTTTATGATATATATATATATATATACACACACACACAAACACACACACATATATTTATACACACAAATATACATATATATATTTTTTAGACTGTGCTAATCAGATCTCTTTTGGACACCAAGAAACCTTGGTAATTTTTTTTAAAGTTAATTTTGAGAAAGAGAGAGAGAGAATCCCTAGGAGGCACTGGGTTTGAACTCATGAATCATGAGACCTGCCTTGAGCCAACATCAAGAGTCAGATGCTTAACTGACTGAGCTACCCAGGCGTCTCTCTTTTATGGTCTATTTTGATAAAGATTTCAAGGTTTTCAAGGCAGTCCATATTGATTCATAATATATATTTTGTATTTTATGTTAATATCTTTGGAATAAAATTGAATTTTCCAAGTTAGACTTTCTAAGTTGTTTTTGTATTGTATTTGTTTTTTTTAATGTTTATTGATTTTTGTAGGAGAGAGAGCACGTGCATGAGTGGGGGAGGGGCAGAGAGAAAGGGAGACACAGAATCCCAAGCAGGCTCCAGGCTGAGCTGTCAGCATAGAGCCCAATGCAGGGCTTGAACTCACAAACCATGACATCATGACCTGAACCGAAGTCAGCCTTTTAACTGACTGAGCCACCCAGGTGCCCCATAAGTTAGTTTGAAAAGACAATTTTCCTTCTGTGTACTATAAATAATTGTATTCCTGGGGTGCCTGGGTGGCTCAGTCGGTTGAGCGTCTGACCGGCTCAGGTCATGATCTTGCTGTCTGTGAGTTTGAGCCCCGTGTGGGGCTCTGTGCTGACAGCTCAGAGACTGTAGCCTGCTTCGGATTCTATGTCTCCCTCTCTCTCTACCCCTAGCCCGCTCATGCTCTGTCTCTCTCTGTCAAAAATAAATAAACATTAAAAGAAACAAAATTAGAATAATCATATTCCTTTTGGAATATTTGCAAACCGTATTAGATTAATCATGGTTACAGTTGAATAGGTTATGCCTATTGCAGCAACAGTCTCTTTCTTCTCAGCATTGTTCCCTAAAAATGCAAATAATGTAGTCACTTTCATTATGCTAAAAATGATCTGTATAAATCAGTGTTTGAATTTTTATTGATAAGCCATTACATTTTTATTTCCAATTTATATTTTGCCTAAAATATAAAGTAAGTAGCTATTCCAGTGGAAACTGGAATACAACTAGAATACAAACAGATTTTTTGGAAGTAGATACGTATTAGGGTCCCAGGATTATTATAATTGACAATAAAATTTCATATGGAGCTTCCTAACAGTTAAGATAAAAATTTAGCATTTTATAATAGGAGAAAGCCCATGGGCTATTTAATACTAAGTAATCAAAGTTCATTTGAAGCTTAACTCTTGGAGTTCTGAGCCCATCTCCTTAGTGACCCATTTGGAGCAGCGATGCCTTACGTTGACATCTCGGATGTCAGTGGATCCTGATACCACTGACAGAAGACAAGCAAGTTTGTATAACTTGGGGAAAAGCTTCACCTTTATCGGAAAACTCTCCAAACTATATCCCTGAAACTCTGATTCCTCAAATGTGAATGTTTGCCACAAAAAGGATTGTCAAATGGGGACTGAGCAGATTTACATGGATTTCTGTAATGCCAGACATATAATGCAGTTTTATAATATATCTCAAACATAGATGATCATGAAATCTTTCCATTGGGACATAGTACTTACCTTCTGGCAAAGTAGGTATTCTTTGGAAGATAATTTAAGAAACACTACTCCAGAGATCATCATGTAGGTTATTAATTTAGTAAAAGTACTTAAAGCATTTACTGCTGTGTTTTGGAGTTTGGAGATATACAGATAAAAAATAGTCCCTGCTCTCAAGAAGCTCTTGGTTTAGATAGGGAACTATACATTATACCATAAGTGCTGTGATAGAAGCAACGATCTTGGAACAAGTACTGTTTGAAGTGAGTTTGGGAGAATGACTTCATATAATCTGTTGAAGAAGGTGGAGAAGGGCTATTTAATTAAAAACAATTTTTAATGTGTATTTCTTTTTGAGAGAGAGAGAGAGGGCAGAGAGAGAGAGAGACAGAATCTGGAACAGGTTCCAAGATGTGTGCTGCCAGCATAGAGCACAATGCAGGGATCGAACTCACAAACCCTGAGCTCATGACCTGAGCTGCAGTTGGTCCCTTAACCAACTGAGCCACCCACGTGCCCCAGTGGAGGAGGGCTATTTTAAAGAGAAGCAGCAGCAAGTGAAGCACAGTGGTAGGAGGGAAGAGGCCATTTTTTATTTACTTTTTGTATTATATGTTTAAGTTTAGAGGATATTTTGCATGGTTTAAAATTCTGTATGGAAAGGTGTCATTTTGTAAATTCTAAATTGTTTTTGCTCTTTTACAGGAAAACATCACACTACTTCTAGTTGCTGTAAATGAAAAAAACAGCAAATAGTGGAAGTTTTAGTAAAAAAGGCAGCAAATATAATTGCAGAGGATAAATTAAAAAGGTGCAGTAGTTTTCTTTTAAACCTTAGTATGGTTCTAGAGTGGTAATAAATATTCAATTCAGGAAGATTAACTTCAGAAGATTAATTTATAATTATATAGTGAAAAATGTCAACACATCACCAGTTAGGCAGAAAGCAGTTATTCTGACTGGGCAAGATGAAGAACAGGGTATAGCAGAATTCATATTCCTTGGTGATGTTGACTCATGTCATTTGCAGTGTTTAAGTAGGTTCCATGTTTGGCGTGGAGTCCAACGCTGGGCCTGAACTCATGACTCTGAGATCAAGACTCGAGCTGAGGTCGAGTCTGATGCTTAACCAACTGAGTCACCCTGTTGCTCCTGCAATGGTTTTTTTGTTTGTGTTTTTGTTTTTGTTTTCTGCCACATGATTTTGTGTTAACTAAAGGGATTTCATTTTAGTTTTATAAAGGATGGACTCTCAGCTCTTAATTTACTTAAGGGCAAAATATTGGCTTTATTAAACCTTTTATGGTATTTTTTAAACTTCTACTTCATAGAGGCACCTGGGTGGCTCAGTTGGTTAAGCATCCGACTTTGGCTCAGGTGATCTTCTCATGGTTCGTGGGTTGAACCCCACATCAGGCTCTGTGCTGACAGTGCAGAGCCTGCTTCAGATTCTCAATCTCTCTCTGTCTCTCTCTCTCTCTGTCTCTGCCCCTTGCCCACACTCTCGCGTGCACTCTCTCTCTTTCTCAAAATAAATCATTAATTAAAAAAAAAACCTCTACTTCATATACATTTTTCCTTCAAAGATGTATACTGGGGTGCTTGGGTGTCTCGGTTAATTCTATGACTTTGGCCGTGGTCATGATGTCGTGGTTCATGGGCGCGAGCCCCACGCCGGGCTCTGTGCTGACAGGTCGGAGCTTGTAGCTGCTTTGGATTCTGTGTATACCTCTCTCCCTCTCCCTTGCTTGAGCTCTGTCTCTCAAAAGCAAATAAATGTTAAAAAAAAAAAAGATGCATATTAAACATAAATAGGAGTTGTGTCTTTTGAATGGCTTTTTTTAAATTGCTTTTTTTTTCTTTTTTGAGTAAAACTGATGTCGTTAGGTGATCTCTAAGTGATGATTAATTACTATTACCAAGTCTCATCAGGTTTTATCCTTTTCATGTCCAGTATATGTATTTTTTATTTTATTTTCAATTGGTAGGAGTAGAAATATGAAAGATAACTTTAACTCTATAGACTTTTCTTTTAATGAGGATGTTATAGGTGGGTGATAAAGAAGGAAGAGATGTGCTTTAGATTCACACAAGACTAGGTTCATTCATAGCTTTCCTACTGGCTAGGTGTTGTGAGCTTGGGAGTGTTACGTATCATCACTAAATATGTTTCCTGATATGAAAAGGAGGATAATATTCTATCCTTCAAATGTGGTTGTGCGTAAATAATATTTTATATACATAGCATTTGATTTAGTGCCTACCATATGCTTATCAGCATCGTTAACTATAATTATGCTTATTTTGTTAGCATTCGCATTAAATATTATCATTTTAAGCCTGCAGATAGTTTTTATACTTACTTGACCTCTAGATGGCTTTGAAGTGCACTATATCAGATTAAGGAAGAAATGGGGAATTATTTTTTTAAAATCTTTACCTATACAGATAAGTGACTTAGCATAGTTTCTTGTTTATCAAACGACTTTAAATTAGTAAGCCTATAATACATTACCCAAGTGGAACAAGAAGCTTCTTTTTTTCCCTTCATTTTGGTCTTGGAGATCTTTTACACAGATGAACACTGAAACATCTAAATGGTCGATTCTGAACAGATAGGCAAGATATTAACCTGTTAAAGTATATCAAATTAGCTGTTTAAATAACTCTAAATTCCTAAGAGTGACGTTATCTGTTATTTTAGAACAGCCTTCATGTTTGCTGTAAATTATGACTCAACAAATGTAGTCAGGCTTTTTCTTCTGCAAGTTATTGACCTCTTTCCTCAAGATGTATATGGATGGGCTGCAGATGAATATGCTTATATTAAGGGTTTTAATCTGTGTATTAAAATGCTAGTTATTACTAAACAGGTTTAAAATAATTTAACTGTTAACTTCGTAACAGATGGGATTTCTTAGTTTGGTCAGGCAGTTTTGGAATGGCAGTCAGTCTACAACAGCCAGAAATCAAGAAAAGGACTAGAATAGTTGGAAGTAGGAAGGTGTGCAGGATTCTTTATCTCAGGACTTTTGAGACCTTTATCCTCCAGGATCCTAACCTAATCCATTTCATTTCAGTATAACCCCTCTGCATGGGACACAAATAATGTTTCATCTGTGTTTTCTAACTAGTAACTTGGGTCTTGAAATGTTCAGTTTTGTAGAAGACCCTCTACTTTCCTTTGAGGGCTATCTCCTGTACTCTGTCCCTTGAATTTTCCAAGAACACAAGGAGCACCCTAAGACCAAAGAGACAGTCCTCTTTCACAAGTCATTTAGAGGGGAAAAAAGTCATCCTGAGCATTCTACAGTATCCTTTGATTCTGTTGCTGCAGCATTGCTTTTGATATTCATGATGCAGTCTTGTCATGATTGACCTTAACTCCCAGGATTCCCTTGCTGATCCAGAGTTTTCAGTCTTCATGGTGATCCACACTTGGATTTCAAAGCCACAAAGTTTCTTTGTTCACTGCATATGCACATATGCTCAGCAGCTATCCCAAAGACCCGGCACCCTGTTGGAGCCGCTGGGCCTCCTGGCTTTCGCCATACACCCCTGTCCCTCCACACTGAAAGACTTTATGTGGAACTCATATCTTAGCATAGACTTTCTTTATGAGTTACCATTTGAGGATATTTGTCTTTTTTTTTTTTTTTTGCCAGAAAATATTCGTTGGGACCATTCTAAGCTCTCAGAGAGGTTCAAATGATGCTGCAGCAAGAGATCGGACTTCCCTTTCTCCTATGTTAGTAGATCTGTACCCGTGCCTTTTTTTTAAAGTAGGCTCCATACCCACCGTGGAGTCCAACATGGGGCTTGAACTCACGAGCCTGAGATCAAGACTCAAGCTGAGATCAAGAGTTGGATGCCCAACGGACTGAGCCACCCAGGTGCCCCTGGACCACCGCTTTAAATCCTGTGGAGCATCGTTTCTGAAGTCATGGAAGGTCTCATCTTGCCCTTCCCAGAGTAATGAGCATCACCTAAGAGGCCATGGCTTGATGTCATGTTTTGGGTATAATTTCTCACTAAAAACTCTTATCAACCTTGTAAAATAAGGCAGTAATTTCCCTTCTTTTATAGAGGGAGATTTTGAGCCAAAGAGAAGTAGCTTCTCCAAGAAAAAATAGCTATAGGTTATAGAGCTAGGATTCTGAGTTCCAGACACTTTCCATTCTGGCAAGCGATTTCTAATTATTGTCATTTCTATTTGATGTGTATTTACTTTTCGTAAAGGGAGACAGAGTACGAGCTGGGGTGGGGGGATGGTTGCAGAGAGAGAGGGAGACACAGAATCTGAAGCAGGCTCCAGGCTCTGCGTTATCAGCACAGAGCCCGACATGGGGCTCAAAGCCATAAACCGTGAGATCATGACCAGAGCTAAAGTTAGAGGCTTAACTACCCAGGTGCCCCTGGCAAGCTAGTTCTAATTTACTAAGCTAGAATGACTTCAATTCATGACTGGTTCATCTTCCTGTTTTTTTCTTCTTTAAGCACAGACCTGATGAAAATCTTCTAGAACGTACAAATTTGAAGTGTATAGGGTAATTCAAGTTTTGCTATTTGTTCTGATATTATTTGAAATACTCTAAGAATTTGATGTATTTGGTAAATGTTTTTCATATCAGCATTAAAATAGTAATATTATTTATCACCCTTTTTTATACATAGCAGTTACAAAATAATTTGCCGACATAAAGAAGAAATCATGCTTAAAATTCTTTGCAAACAGCAATCCTGGTAAGACTTTACATAGTGAATTGTTCTTGGTGGTCCTAACATAAGTCAGAGTAACTGTGTTTGATAATGAAAGAACAATGAAGAAAACACCAGTGTGTAAATTGCATGTATATTTTTTTTCTTAATGTCTTTCTTTAGAGTCTAATGTTCAGAATGATTTAAGAAGTTAATTGTAGGTAATTGAAAATATGAGGCAGTATTATCTGAAAAGAAATTCATTATTTTAGTCATGACCCCGAAAATACCATGTGACATCTTTGTGTAATAAATACGAAAATGCTTTAACTGTTTATTTAGAGAGAGAGAGAGAAGGAAAGGGGCAGAGGAATGTAGACAGAGGATCCAAAGCAGGCTCCACCACTGACAGCAGAGAGCCCATTGTGGGGATCGAACTTGTGAGCTGCGAGATCACGATCTGAGCCAAGGTCAGATGCTTCACAAACTGAGTCACCCAGGTGCCCAGAGAAAAAAAAAGATTTTTTAGTATGTTTTATGTTTCCTCCATAAACATATTATAACAAATTGCACTTGCTATAAAAATTGATCTTTTATAAAATGTTTACAAATGGATTATATTTAGTAAATATTGTTTCCTAGCGATTTGTCTCATTAAAAAATGAACCAGCCCTAAAACTGGGAATTCTACGGGAGTTTCCTGGTACCAGAAACAAATGGCAAATTAATAACTGCAAATCTTAGCTAGTGTGCAGCATTGCCAATGAGATTGTTTTTTACAGATAGCTTCCAGGAGTACCGAAGAAAAGCAATGCCTTGATGAGAGGCTTACGTTATTTCACATATTGTATCAACAAGGTCTCACCTTTGTCAACTTCACTCCTCATAAATCAAAACAGAATGAGAGGGGCACTTGGGTGGCTGCATCAGTTAAGTGTCCAACTCTTGATTTCAGCTCAGGTCATCCATATCTCACAGTTGGTGAGTTGGTGTCCTGTGTCAGACTTCTCTGTCGGGCTCTTTGCTGACAGCTCAGAGACTCTGTGGCATTTTCCCCTTTCCTTCTTTCTTTGCCCTCCCTTGTACATGCATGCTCTGTCGTTCTCTGAATAAACATATAAAAACAACAGAAATCCAGAATGAGATATGTTGACTTCATTAGAACAATGTTTTCTTCTGTTTGTTGGAGAATTGTCATGACACTGTAATTTGGTTAGAATAAGATAGTCTATTGCCATTAGTCAAAATTTTATCTTCATAAGTATTCATATAGGGCAACTTGGGCTCCAGAAATTATAACTGCACAAAGATGTTTCACAATCACATACACAAAAATTGGTACAGTTGCTCTCTAGTGGTGGCACCTAATGCACTGTACAATGTGAAAAGTAGGAAGAAAGCTTTAACTTGGTAGACTCTTACCAAAGAACTTCTGTAGGTTAGTTTTGGAAGTTACAGGAAAGTCAAAGAACAGACAGCGTTTTGATCATTAAGGTGCTCATGACAGAATAGAGCTGTCCCTGTGGTTTTTGAAACAGAAAAGTTTCTGTCGTTTTTAAAAATAATTTTCTAAAGAATCATTTTTATTCATGTAGATTTGTTCACTTCACAAGTAACTCTTAAGTGCCTGTTAGCTACTGTTATCTTGTTGTAGAATACAAACATTAAAAAACCAGTCTCTGCACCCCAGTTTTTTGTTACCACTGCCATTTTTATTATTTACTCTAGTGCTTACTAGGTGCCAGAGTCTCGTAGAGCTTATAATTATCATTGTTATTTTGTATTGGCATTTGTTCCAGTTACCGTAAGTTCACGGTGAGGAATCCGTGTTTTCAGAGACTGGGTAGAATCTACCGTAAGCGTGCAGAGTGAGCAGTTCAGTTTGCCAGGTAGAGAGGCAGAAGGACAAACATTTGTATGTTTGAGACTATTTGTAAACTATCATGATTAAGTGTTTGGGGGAGTACACAACAGTGCAGAGGCAAAGGTTTACGAGTGAACTTAGCAGGATTTATGAGCAGTTGGGTTTTGTTGGTAGAAAACGTGTGCTATGGCCATGGTTGGGATTGAGGTGAATACGTAGGTAAGACAAGCTTATGGAAGCTTGTTAGTGCTATAGAAAGGAGTAGATCTTACCCGATAGGCCTTGGGAAATTTCTTCGGTAGAATGCTTCTAGCGGCAAATAGGTGACTTCTAACAGTGACTAAAACAGTAGGAACCAGAAATATTTTGATGGTTCAGTGATGTCATCAGGGTCCCAGCCTTTCCTTGTCCAGTTTTGGAGTTGGTGGTATTTTTATTTCTCTTTTCCAGGGTGGCTAATTAGCAAGAGCTCCAGGTATCATATTCTCACATGGCAACATCCAGTGAGTGGGAAAGACTGCTTTTCTTTCGGTGTTTCTTTTCACTAGGAAGAAGCTTTTTGTAGATTTTTTCTAACATTTTAAAGACTAGGTTACGTCACACACTCATTCAACTGGTCCCTGGTAAATCAGGTACTGTGATTAGCTTAGAATAATCCTTACTCTTTTTGAAGCCAGGGTGAGGCCACCTTCTTTGTGTATGGAGACAATAAATATCGAAATAAAGTTGTGATTCTCTAGCAAGAGTGAAGAATATGGAATGGTTCTTAGGGAGGGGGCCAGCAGTATTTGATGCAGGGATTTTGGAGAATTTGAAACAGAAGACTAATAAGATTAGATTTGAGTTAAGACACTCTGGTTAATGCATAAAATACAGATTAGCAAGCCTTTTTCCTAAAGAGCCAGTGAATATTTTAGGTGATGTGGTCTCTCAGCTCTGCCCTTGTAGTGTGAAAGCAGCCATAGCAATAGGTAAGTGAAGACATGGGACTTTGCCCCAATATAACATTATTTACAGAACAAAATGGCAGGTTGGATTTGGCCTGTGACCATGGTTCGCTGAACCCTCATATGGAGGATAGGTTATAGGAAAACACATAAAGAGACTGGGAGGAAAAGGAAGCTCTTGTTTTCTTAGCCTAGTATTAGTCCATTATGAAACTTTCAGCTGTGAAGATTGAAAACTTCAGAGGGTTCAATTTATTCCATTATTTTTCTTTTCTGGGCCTTGTGTCTTTCTAATTTGTTTTTCTCAATTTTTTTATTCGTTTAAGAAATAATAGTATTTGGTGGCTTTTTTTTCCCTGCGAAACTCATCAGTTAAGAACTCATGTTGGACTAAGGCAGCGGCAGCGGAAAAATAAAGCAGAGACCGAAACAATATAGATAATACGAATTTGTGATTCCTGAATATAAAAAGTTCGGGGGTTAGAGAAAACTCTCAGAAGATTCAGAGGTTTCCAGGTTGTGTGCAGGCATATAAATTGGACATGAAGAATGTGTACGACTTTATCATATGAACAAAAGAGAGCAGCAGGAATGAGGACACAAGTAATTATGACTTTTTTATTATTTTGGCAGTAACTACCTTTAATATATGAACTATATTTTTAATTTTCTAAGAAATTAGGGAAAAGAAACAAACAAAACAATATAATCAGTAGTATGTTTTTATACTGCGTCTGATCTGTTTTTTCTCGAAAAATCCCTGTTACTTCTTTTGATTCCTATATGCCAGAAAAATGAACTAAGTCCTAGTTAGTTGGAAAAATTAACTGATTTTTCATATTTGAGAGGAACTTGTATATAGTAGAACATAGTGGCAACCACCAGGATTCTCTCTTTTTTTTCTGAGTAAAATAGGATTGTTTTTTCACAATTTCTGACATCATGATTTCATCTATGCCTTTTAAACCTTTCTTCAAATGGATATATAGGAATGTAGGAATTTTCAAGGCAGAAACCAAGAAAAAGAGTTTCCAGGAAAGGTATTCTGTGACATAACCTTCTGACTGTAACCACGTGTAAGACATCAACCCAAATAATAAAAAATTCATAAAATGCATTTGTCCTAGAGGCACACCAACGACACCCAGAATTGATTATTCACTAGAAGATCTCACAGGACTCAGCCTATAGTTGTTGCCTATGTTTTGTTATGCGGACAGGCTAGAAAGGCCAATCAGCACAGAGAAAAGGTGCATGGGGTGAAGTCCAGAGGAGACCAATCACAGTCTCCCAGGAATCCTTTCTCTATGGAGTTAGCAGGATGTGCTTAATTCCTCCAGCATCAATTTAGGACAGCAAAAGTGAAATATCTGCCAGTAAGAGGCTTATGGATACTCAGTGCCTGAGGTTCTCATCAAATGCTAATCACATAGGCATCTTCTTAGCATGTCCCAAAATTTCAGGTTTCCAAAAAGAAATCAAGTGTATGGCCTTAAGCACACTGATTTTACCAACACAGGCGCAGTGAGATTCTCTTACTCAGCTGGGGAATGGTAGAAACCTTCCTTAAATCCAAGATCCCAAGGAACATCACAGGGCCAGTCATTCAAGCACGATATTCTGAGGCTAGCCATTTTTGGCCTGCTTGATGAAACCTTTTCTGCATAGGAATTACAGCCCTCACTTAATTTTTGGCGGAGTCTTAAAATTTTATTTTAATAGAAAGTAATATGGTTAACATGGTACTGGTTTCAGTTTCATCATCCATATGAAGTAGGTATTTGTACAAAAAAACGGGCAATATTAGGTCATTATAATCTTTTTTTATGTGATTAAGCTTTCATTATGATTCTTAGATACAATGATAATGATTTTTGATTTAAAATTAGAATCAAATCTCCTAATTATATGGAAAACCCAGGTTTGATTCATATAGTGCTGAATCCCTGTTTATAGTTATAAGATATTGGATCATATTCATCAATTGTTTCTTGCCTAAGTATATATATAACTTCTGGATTTTTGTATTTTACTTTATGTGTTTTCATATACTTCCATATGGGAGAGAACCCTATTGTGGTACTTTGATCTCTATCTTAATGTTCAAGGTGACTGTTTCATGCGTTAATATATGGTAAGAGTAGCTTCAATGGATACCGTGTTTGGTTTTTTACTTTGTTTTTTACAATTAATGAGCCTTATTTTTTCAGCAGTTTTAAGTTCACAGCAAAATATAATAGAAAATACAGAGATTCGGGGGGTTCCAGAAGATGGCGGCGTAGGAGGACGCGGGGCTCACAGCGCGTCCTGCCGATCACTTAGATTCCACCTACACCTGCCTAGAGAACCCAGAAAACCGCCAGAGGATTAGCAGAAGGGAGTCTCCGGAGTCAAGCGCAGACTAGAGGCCCACGGAAGAGGGTAGGAAGGGCGGCGAGGCGGTGCGCGCTCCACGGACTGGCGGGAGGGAGCCGGGGCGGAGGGGCGGCTTGCCGGCCAAGCGGAGCCCCCGAGTCTGGCTGGCAAAAGCGGAGGGGCCGGACAGACTGTGTTCCGACAGCAAGCGCGACTTAGCGTCTGGGAGGTCATAAGTTAACAGCTCTGCTCGGAAAGCGGGAAGGCTGGAGGACAAAGGGAGGGAGAGCTGCCGAGCCCCCGGACGGCAGAGCTCAGCTTGGCGGGGAACAAAGGCGCCAGCGCCATCTCCCCCGCCCATCCCCCAGCCAAAATCCCAAAGGGAACCAGTTCCTGCCAGGGAACTTGCTCGCTCCGCGCAAACACCCAACTCTGTGCTTCTGCGGAGCCAAACCTCCGGCAGCGGATCTGACTCCCTCCCGCTGCCACAGGGCTCCTCCTGGAGTGGATCACCTAAGGAGAAGCCAGCTAAGCCTGCCCCTCCACCCCCCGTGCACCTTGCCTACCCACCCCAGCTAATACGCCAGATCCCCAGCAACACAAGCCTGGCGGTGTGCAAGTAGCCCAGACGGGACACGCCACCCCACAGTGAATCCCGCCCCTAGGAGAGGGGAAGAGAAGGCACACACCAGTCTGACTGTGGCCCCAGCAGTGGGCTGGGGGCAGACATCGGGTCGGACTGCGGCCCCGCCCACTAACTCCAGTTATACACCACAGCACAGGGGAAGTGCACTGCAGGTCCTCACCACGCAAGGGACTCTCCAAAATGACCAAACGGAAGAATTCCCCTCAGAAGAATCTCCAGGAAATAATAACAGCTAATGAACTGATCAAAAAGGATTTAAATAATATAACAGAAAGTGAATTTAGAATAATAGTCATAAAATTAATCGCTGGGCTTGAAAACAGTATACAGGACAGCAGAGAATCTCTTGCCACAAAGATCGAGGGACTAAGGAACAGTCACGAGGAGTTGAAAAACGCTTTAAACGAAATGCAAAACAAAATGGAATCCACGATGGCTCGGCTTGAAGAGGCAGAGGAGAGAATAGGTGAACTAGAAGATAAAGTTATGGAGAAAGAGGAAGCTGAAAGAAAGAGAGATAAAAAAATCCAGGAGTATGAGGGGAAAATTAGAGAACTAAGTGATACACTAAAAAAAAATAATATACGCATAATTGGTATCCCAGAGGAGGAAGAGAGAGGGAAAGGTGCTGAAGGGGTACTTGAACAAATTATAGCTGAGAACTTCCCTGAACTGGGGAAGGAAAAAGGCATTGAAATCCAAGAGGCACAGAGAACTCCCTTCAGACGTAACTTGAATCGATCTTCTGCACGACATATCATAGTGAAACTGGCAAAATACAAGGATAAAGAGAAAATTCTGAAAGCAGCAAGGGATAAACGTGCCCTCACTTATAAAGGGAGACGTATAAGACTCGTGACTGATCTCTCCTTTGAAACTTGGCAGGCCAGAAAGGCTTGGCACGATATCTACAGTGTGCTAAACAGAAAAAATATGCAGCCGAGAATCCTTTATCCAGCAAGTCTGTCATTTAGAATAGAAGGAGAGATAAAGGTCTTCCCAAACAAACAAAAACTGAAGGAATTTGTCACCACGAAACCAGCCCTACAAGAGATCCTAAGGGGGATCCTGTGAGACAAAGTACCAGAGACATCACTACAAGCATAAAACATACAGACATCACAATGACTCTAAACCCATATCTTTCTATAATAACACTGAATGTAAATGGATTAAATGCGCCAATCAAAAGACATAGGGTATCAGAATGGATAAAAAAACAAGACCCATCTATTTGCTGTCTACAAGAGACTCATTTTAGATCTGAGGACACCTTTAGATTGAGAGTGAGGGGATGGAGAACTATTTATCATGCTCCTGGAAGCCAAAAGAAAGCTGGAGTAGCCATACTTATATCAGACAAACTAGACTTTAAATTAAAGGCTGTAACAAGAGATGAAGAAGGGCATTATATAATAATCACAGGGTCTATCCACCAGGAAGAGCTAACTATTATAAATGTCTATGCGCCAAATACCCGAGCCCCCAGATATATAAAACAATTACTCATAAACATAAGCAACCTTATTGATAAGAATGTGGTCATTGCAGGGGACTTTAACACCCCACTTACAGAAATGGATAGATCATCTAGACACACGGTCAATAAAGAAACAAGGGCCCTGAATGATACATTGGATCAGATGGACTTGACAGATATATTTAGAACTCTGCATCCCAAAGCAACAGAATATACTTTCTTCTCGAGTGCACATGGAACATTCTCCAAGATAGATCATATACTGGGTCACAAAACAGCCCTTCATAAGTTTACAAGAATTGAAATTATACCATGCATACTTTCAGACCACAATGCTATGAAGCTTGAAATCAACCACAGGAAAAAGTCTGGAAAACCTCCAAAAGCATGGAGGTTAAAGAACACCCTACTAACGAATGAGTGGGTCAACCAGGCAATTAGAGAAGAAATTAAAATATACATGGAAACAAACGAAAATGAAAATACAACAATCCAAACGCTTTGGGATGCAGCGAAGGCAGTCCTGAGAGGAAAATACATTGCAATCCAGGCCTATCTCAAGAAACAAGAAAAATCCCAAATACAAAATCTAACAGCACACCTAAAGGAAATAGAAGCAGAACAGCAAAGGCAGCCTAAACCCAGCAGAAGAAGAGAAATAATAAAGATCAGAGCAGAAATAAACAATATAGAATCTAAAAAAACGGTAGAGCAGATCAACGAAACCAAGAGTTGGTTTTTTGAAAAAATAAACAAAATTGACAAACCTCTAGCCAGGCTTCTCAAAAAGAAAAGGGAGATGACCCAAATAGATAAAATCATGAATGAAAATGGAATGATTACAACCAATCCCTCAGAGATACAAACAATTATCAGGGAATACTATGAAAAATTATATGCCAGCAAATTGGACAACCTGGAAGAAATGGACAAATTTCTAAACACCCACACTCTTCCAAAACTCAATCAGGAGGAAATAGAAAGCTTGAACAGACCCATAACCAGCGAAGAAATTGAATCTGTTATCAAAAATCTCCCAACAAATAAGAGTCCAGGACCAGATGGCTTCCCAGGGGAGTTCTACCAGACATTTAAAGCAGAGATAATACCTATCCTTCTCAAGCTATTCCAAGAAATAGAAAGGGAAGGAAAACTTCCAGACTCATTCTATGAAGCCAGTATTACTTTGATTCCTAAACCAGACAGAGACCCAGTAAAAAAAAGAGAACTACAGGCCAATATCCCTGATGAATATGGATGCAAAAATTCTTAATAAGATACTAGCAAATCGAATTCAACAGCATATAAAAAGAATTATTCACCATGATCAAGTGGGATTCATTCCTGGGATGCAGGGCTGGTTCAACATTCGCAAATCGATCAACGTGATACATCACATTAACAAAAAAAAAGAGAAGAACCATATGATCCTGTCAATCGATACAGAAAAGGCCTTTGACAAAATCCAGCACCCTTTCTTAATAAAAACCCTTGAGGAAGTCGGGATAGAAGGAACATACTTAAAGATCATAAAGGCCATTTATGAAAAGCCCACAGCTAACATCATCCTCAATGGGGAAAAACTGAGAGCTTTTTCCCTGAGATCAGGAACACGACAGGGATGCCCACTGTCACCGCTGTTGTTTAATATAGTGCTGGAAGTTCTAGCATCAGCAATCAGACAACAAAAGGAAATCAAAGGCATCAAAATTGGCAAAGACGAAGTCAAGCTTTCGCTTTTTGCAGATGACATGATATTATACATGGAAAATCCGATAGACTCCACCAAAAGTCTGCTAGAACTGATACATGAATTCAGCAAAGTTGCAGGATACAAAATCAATGTGCAGAAATCAGTTGCATTCTTATACACTAACAATGAAGCAACAGAAAGACAAATGAAGAAACTGATCCCATTCACAATTGCACCGAGAAGCATAAAATACCTAGGAATAAATCTAACCAAAGATGTAAAAGATCTGTATGCTGAAAACTATAGAAAGCTTATGCAGGTAATTGAAGAAGATATAAAGAAATGGAAAGACATTCCCTGCTCATGGATTGGAAGAATAAATATTGTCAAAATGTCAATACTACCCAAAGCTATCTACACATTCAATGCAATCCCAATCAAAATTGCACCAGCATTCTTCTCGAAACTAGAACAAGCAATCCTAAAATTCATATGGAACCACAAAAGGCCCCGAATAGCCAAAGTAATTTTGAAGAAGAAGACCAAAGCAGGAGGCATCACAATCCCAGACTTTAGCCTCTACTACAAAGCTGTCATCATCAAGACAGCATGGTATTGGCATAAAAACAGACACATAGACCAATGGAATAGAATAGATACCCCAGAACTAGACCCACAAACGTATGGCCAACTCATCTTTGACAAAGCAGGAAAGAACATCCAATGGAAAAAAGACAGTCTCTTTAACAAATGGTGCTGGGAGAACTGGACAGCAACATGCAGAAGGTTGAAACTAGACCACTTTCTCACACCATTCACAAAAATAAACTCAAAATGGATAAAGGACCTGAATGTGAGACAGGAAACCATCAAAACCCTAGAGGAGAAAGCAGGAAAAGACCTCTCTGACCTCAGCCGTAGCAATCTCTTACTCGGCACATCCCCAAAGGCAAGGGAATTAAAAGCAAAAGTGAATTACTGGGACCTTATGAAGATAAAAAGCTTCTGCACAGCAAAGGAAACAACCAACAAAACTAAAAGGCAACCAACGGAATGGGAAAAGATATTTGCAAATGACACATCGGACAAACGGCTAGTATCCAAAATCTATAAAGAGCTCATCAAACTCCACACCCGAAAAACAAATAACCCAGTGAAGAAATGGGCAGAAAACACGAATAGACACTTCTCTAAAGAAGACATCCGGATGGCCAACAGGCACATGAAAAGATGTTCAACGTCGCTCCTTATCAGGGAAATACAAATCAAAACCACACTCAGATACCACCTCACGCCAGTCAGAGTGGCCAAAATGAAGAAATCAGGAGACTATAGATGCTGGAGAGGATGTGGAGAAACAGGAACCCTCTTGCACTGTTGGTGGGAATGCAAATTGGTGCAGCCGCTCTGGAAAGCAGTGTGGAGGTTCCTCAGAAAATTAAAAATAGACCTACCCTATGACCCAGCAATAGCACTGCTAGGAATTTATCCAAGGGATACAGGAGTACTGATGCATAGGGGCACCTGTACCCCAATGTTTATAGCGGCACTCTCAACAATAGCCAAATTATGGAAAGAGCCTAAATGTCCATCAACTGATGAATGGATAAAGAAATTGTGGTTTATATACACAATGGAATACTACGTGGCAATGAGAAAAAATGAAATATGGCCTTTTGTAGCAACATGGATGGGACTGGAGAGTGTGATGCTAAGTGAAATAAGCCATACAGAGAAAGACAGATACCATATGGTTTCACTCTTATGTGGATCCTGAGAAACATAACAGAAACCCATGGGGGAGGGAAAAAAAAAAAAAGAGGTTAGAGTGGGAGAGAGCCAAAGCATAAGAGACTGTTAAAAACTGAGAACAAACTGAGGGTTGATGGGGGGTGGGAGGGAGGGCAGGGTGGGTGATGGGTATTGAGGAGGGCACCTTTTGGGATGAGCACTGGGTGTTGTATGGAAACCAACTTGACAGTAAATTTCATATATTAAAAAATAAAAAATAAAAAATAAAAAATAAAAAGAAAATACAGAGATTCTCCATATACCATACCAGTCTCCCGTACATGTCTAGCATCCCCTGTTTTCAACATCTTGCAAGACAGTGGTCCATTTTTAGTAGTATTTTTTTCAGTTTGTTTAGTTTTGAGTGAGAGAGCATGTATGCATGTGAGCAGCCAAGGGGCAGAGGGAGAAGGGAGAAAAAATCTTGTTCTGTCAGCACAGAGCCTGATGCAAGACTTTATCCCCTGAACTGAGATCACGACCTGACCTCAGATCCAGACATGGAGGCTGAACCAATTGAGCCACCCAGGCTCCCTGACAAGAGTGGTGCATTTTATATGGACACTAACTCATCGAATTCAGGCAAAGTCTCTAATTTGCATTATTGTTAAGCCTTGGTGTTATACGTTCTGAGTTTTAACAAATGTGTTATGATGTGAATCCACCTTTGTGGTATCGTGTGAAAGGGTTTCACTGCCTTAAAACTCCTCTGTGTTTGGGCGCCTGGGTGGCTCAGTCAATTAAGTGTCTGACGTCGGCTCAAGTCATGATCCATGGGTCAAAAGTTTGAGCCCCATGTCGGGCTATGTGTGAAAGATCAGAGCCTGGAGCCTGCTTCCGATTATATGTCTCCCTCTCTCTGACACTCCCCCTATTCATGCTCTGTCTCTCAAATAAATAAAGGTTAAAAAAAATTTTTTTAAGTCCTCAGTGGTGTGCCCCTTTTCCCCTACATTCACCCAAACACTTACCTCCATAGTCTTGCTCTTTCCAGAGTGTCATATAGTAAGAATTATACAGTGGATATCGTTGAATGTTTAGAAAATTAAAAGTCCCCAGTAATTGAATGTAGGCATTCAAGATTTCTTTGCACTTTGATTTGTTTTGTTGCTCATCAGTAGAGGATCTGATGATCTCTGTCTTCCATGAAAAAAAGCATGATTTCTCTAGATGTGTGTCACCTAATGGGGAGGGTTGAGAAAAATGACATCATGAACCACTACATAGCACTCAAATTGGGATAATCCTCCTCTGTGATGTTCAGTGGGTCTAGATAGACTCTCTAGCAATAGAAATTAGAACTTTATCAATTGGAAGGCCAAATCCTTTCTACTTACCTTGCCTTTGGAAATAAGGCCAGAGAGCGTCTGTTTGCTATGGTTTGGCCATGCTGCAAAGTACCATAGCTATATAGAGCATATTTGTGAGGGTTTTTTTCATCCTAAAACTGAATATACTCTACTAAAGGACTGGGAAAGTTCTGCCGTGTAACAGCAAAATAAACAAACTCTCTTTTAACTTCTCTAGGAGTGGAAGTCCCGAAAAATCATGATAGTTTCAGTTTGACATTGTCAGTTTGTGATATTCTCCTAATGATAAAATTTTCCTCCAGTGTCATAGAGTCGGTCAGTGATGGTTATTGTAAACATCATTTCACCTGTAGGTGTCAAATTCCGATAAAACCCATTCTTGCTTTTGGTCAATGTAGAAGAGAAAGTAAGAATTCTTAGTGTTTTAAGCCTATCAATGGTATAATTACCATATAGTGTAGTGAAGTTTTCCAGGTGTGGTTTCAAAGCAATACTTTTTAACAAATCATAAGCCGTACACTTGTAATTTCCTGTAGTTTCGATTGTTGATTAAACAAGTATTTTGCTTTTTTCTTTAGGAGCAGATAAGAATGCTTAGGAAGACTCTATAACCAGGTAGTATTTTTATGGATTTGTAAAAATGACATTTATTGGGGCACCTGGGTGGCTCAGTCGGTTAACGATGTGACTCTTGATTTCAACTCAGTTTTGTGACTTCAAGCCTCATGTCGGGTATTGCGCTGACAGCCTCCTTGGGATATCTTTCCCTCTTTCTGTGTGCACTCACACTCAAAGCATAAAGGAATGAAATGAAATGAAACGGAAAATCAAAGGAAAGGAAAGGAAATGAATGAACTGAAAATTATGTGTCTTCTAAGGGAAGGCAGAGAACAAAAGCAGTTTTTGAGTGTTCTACCCTGGATTAGACACAATATCATATGCTTAACATCTGTTCAGTTAAATAGTCATTGCATAGCTTTGCAAAGGTAGCTGTGTTATGTTAGCCTACTTTTTATTAGTTTGGCAACTGTGGTTCAGGGAGGTTGATTACTTGACCCATGATTCCATAGTTAATGGGTAGCTGAGGGGCTTTGCCTGTCAGCCTGTGTAGCTTCCACATCCATTCTCTGGTTCCTCAGCAGCACTGAGATGAAGATACAAATCCTAGGGCAGATCAACTCAGAGTGTCAAAGGTAATGATGTCGGAACTCTAATTTAGGGTTTTCTTAAGAACCCAGGTTAGTCCAAGCATTTGCCCTTATATATTTGACCACTAGTGCTAACAAAAGTAATTAGTGCAGTGGTAACTAGTCCCTTGTTTTTACCATCAGAGATTTTGGGGTGGATGTCAGCTATGGTCATGGTGTCACGGCTTTTACATTAGCAAGATCTCCTCAGGCAGCTCCTTAGATGTAGGGATATCCCCTCTTGAGACAGATGAGTTTTCTGTAAGGGAAGGTTATCTAGTTGTAGACCCTGTTACATTAAATTCTGCCTCTATTTCGAGGATATTGCTATATGATTCTCTGTTGCCTAAGTTCCCAGTCTGGTTTCCCTTTGGGCTAGTACACTTGTCTAGTTCTAGGAAGCTTTTTCTTTTTTTTGGAGATTTTTTTCCCATGAATTTTTTGTACTATTTTTGCCTTTTTGCTTTCTTTTCTGGTTTTCTTGGTATTTCTTTTTTTTTCCAATAATTTTCCCACTTCTGCCAGCTAAGGACTCTACGTTTTTCCAGAGGCCCAATCAAAAGAACTTAGAGTCTCAAGATTTAGGTAACCTCACAGATTAGTTCCTCAAAATACCCTGTGGTAGGTCAACCTATGTTTAACCTCCTTGCCCAATGGTTGTTTCCATGGAGAATTTGAAACTCAAAAGAGATTGAAGTGATCTATTTGGATATAAGTGACAGAAATGAGATCAAAATTATAGTTTTCTTTCTTTCCTTTGTTCCTTGTTTTTTGTCTTCATCTTGCAGGCAACTGTTTAAATAATAGAAAGCTGGAGAATGGGTCTAATGAATACAGTGAAGGAGGGTAAGAATCGAATTAGCAGAAGAGACCAGGGTTCAAGAACAACAATGAGTTGGATAAGTATAAGGGTTTTAGCAAAGATGTCAGACTATGGGGGTTTATGCCAAGTGAGGTAAATGTGAAGGACAAGAATGAAGGACCCAGGATTAGGGGAGTTGTTTAGAAAGGCATATTCAAATAGAGAGTTCAAGAGGGTCCTGACCAGGTTTCTGCTTTTGTGTGTGTTGGTTTCATTGAAGGTGCGAGCATACTTCAGATTTTCTGATGAGAGAGATTAAAAATCATTTGAGCTGCTGTGAAGAGTCTGTTTACAGCAAGTAGAAATATATCATCTACTTCCACCCCAACTGAGGGAGGATGGCTTAGATCCTCTGAAGGAATTGGGGCTGGGGGGGTGGAGATTCCAAACAGCATAGATGTATGGCCCAAGGCAAGCTGTCTCCTCACTCCACCACTTTTCCTAAATCTGTGATGCCCTTCCCATGTACTTGTAGGGCTCGGCAGTGGTAGGACTGACTTGTCAAATCAGTAAGGGAGCTTCATCTGGATAGGTGATAACATGCTTATGTTGAGGTGACTGTGTGGATGACTGAGACTCCCAATTAGCTTGTTCTCCAGGAGCAGGACATGGCTCCTACCCTCGGTCATTTGAGCCCATCCTTGTAGGAGTCTGTGCCTTCATAGGCTAAAGATTGAAAGGTTGGGGAATGCCACAGAACCATGCCGAAGAGTGATGTAAGAGTGGGAGTTCATAGGGAAGAAATTATTCAGGCAGTGTATAGAGAAATAGCGGCACAACTACCAGGACCATTTTTGATCCTTGGGTAGTTGAAAATCCCTGAAGGTTTTGAAGGTCTTGCTAGTTATTATGGACCTAAATAAGGCAAGGCCAGTGTAGGAACAAAGTTGGCCTTTGGAACTTTTCTTCTTTTAATCTCTAGTTAGCACTTCCACTCATAACATAGAGACCTAAATTTTGATATATTTACTTAAACTGAGGTCTACCTGACACACAATGTAATATGTGATGCAACAACTCTAGATGGTCCACCATCCTCGCCAGAAGCGTAGCTCCCATCTGTTAATGTATGATGCTATCACGATACCACTGACTAGATTCCCTATGCTGTACCTTTGAGCCTTGTGATTTATTCATCCTATAACTGGAACCCTGAACTTCCCTCTCCCTTTCACCCATTTTGTCCATCCCCCCACTTGCCCTCCTTTCTGGCAAGAGTCAATTCTCTGCATTTATGGGTCTGTTTCTGCTTTTTCTCTGTTTGTTCATTTATTCCCCTTTTTATATTCTACACAGAAGTGAAATCATATAGGATTTGTCTTTCTCTGACTTATTTCACTTAGCTTCATACCATCTAGGTGTATCCATGATGTTTCCAGATGGCAAGATCTCATTCTGTTTTATAGCTGCATAATATTCCATTGTGTGTGTGCGTGTGTCTGCGTCTGTGTGTATGTGTTTGTGTGTTTGTGGTCTGTTCATGCATTGTGGACACTTGGGTTGCTTTCATATCTTGTCTATTGTAAATAATGCTATAATAAACATAGGGGTGCATTTATCTTTTCAAATTAGTATTTCCATTTCCCTAGGGTAAATAAATGGTAGTGGAATCACTGGATCCTATGGTATTTGTATTTTTAATTTGTTGAGGCCCTTCCATACTGGCTTTCACTGTGGTGATACCAATTTACATCCCATGACCGGTGCACAAAGGTTGTTTTTTTCTCCACACCCTGAGCAACCCTTGTTGTTTCCTGTGTGTTGAAACAGAGCCATTCTGACAGAGGTGAGGTGAGAGGTCATTGTGGTAACGTTTATACATTTAATTTTCAACAATTTCAGAGAATTCCCTGCCTGTCACCCTTGGTTATGGAAACTCAGACTGGGTCTTTCCTGGAGATTTCACAGGTTAGGAGAGGTGGAGGCAAAATAGAGAACTGAAAGCTTTTTTAAAACATTGTCCAAATTTTGAAAGACCTGTACTCTGGAAACCGTAAAACCCTGATGAAAGAAAATGAAGGTGACGGAAAGAAAGAGAAAAACATCCGATGCTCACGGGAAGAATACATATTTTTAAAGTGTCTACACTACCCAAAGCAATCTAAAGATGTAATGGGATCCCTGTCAACATACCAACAGCATTTGTCACAGAGCTAAACAATCCTAAACATTGTATAGAACCACAAAAGACCTTGAATGGCCAAAGCAATATTGCAAAAGAGGAAAACTGGAGGTATCGCAGTCTCAGATTTCAAGTTGTATTCCAAAGCTGTAGTAATCCAAACAGTATGGTGGGTACTGGCGTAAAAAATAGCCACATAGCTCAGTGGAATAGAACCGAAAACCCAGAAATAAATCCACCACTGTATGGTCAGTTCATCTTCCACAAACAGGAAAGATTATCCAGTGGGGAAAGGAAGTCTCTTCACCAAATGGTGTTCGGAAAACTTGACAAACCACTTGCAAAAGAATGAACCTGGACCAATTTCTGTACCCTACACACAAACTCAAAATGAATTAAAGACCTAAGTGTGAGACCTGAAACCATAAAAAATCTTTGAAGAGAGCACAGGCCATTTCTCTGACTTTGGCTGTAGCAACATTTACTAGTTATGTCTCCTGAGCCAAGGGAAATAAAGCAAGAATAAAGTATGGGGACTCTATCAACTTACAAAGCTTTTGCACAGTGAAGGAAACCGTCAAAACGAAAATGCAACATCTGGGATGGGAGAACATATTTGCAAAGGTTTTGCAAATCCAGTAAAGGGTTAGTATCCACAATGTATAAAAAATTGATACAAGTCAACATCCCTCCAAAAAAAGCCCAATTTAGAAATCAGCAGTAGACATAACCAGATATTTTTCCAAAGACAACATACAGATGTTCAACAGACACATGAAAAGATGCTCCCCAAAACTACAACGAGATACCACATCACACCTGTCAGAGTGTCTACACTCCAAGACACAAGAAGCAAGTGTTTGCGAGGATGTGGAGACAAAGAAACCTCTTGCACTTTTGGTGGAAATGCAAATGGGTGCAGCTCCTGTGGAAAACAGTATGGAGGTTCTTCAAAAAATTAAAAACAGAACTCTCCTATGATCCAGTTATTGCACTACTGGATACTACCAAAGAGAATACAAAAACAAGAATTCCACGGGACACACACACCCCTGTGTTTATTGCAGCATTATTTTCAATAGCCAGCTCAAGCCTCCATTGACATTGAGAGAACGAAGAAGAAGCCCTGTATGTGTGTGGATATGTATATCCATACACACACAAAAAAACATATTACTCCGCCATAAAACAATGAAATCTTGCCATTTGCAATCACCTGGATGGAGCCTGAGAGTAGTATGGTAAGCAAGGTCAGGGAAAGACAAATACCATATGATTTTACTCATGTAGTACTTAGGAAACAACGAATTAGCAAAGATGAAAAAAAAGGGGAGACAAATCAAGAAATAGGCTTTTCACTGCAGAGAAGAAACAGAGGGTGGCAGAGAAGAGGTGATTGGTGGGAGGGGTGAAAGAGATGATGGGGATGGAGTTCCCTTGTCATGATGAGCACGGGGTCAGTATGTAGTTGGTGAATCACTATATTAATAAAAAAAATAACCCTGGATGTTACTATTACTGGAATTAAAATAAAACTTAATGAAAACACCAGAGGCCACCTTTTAATTATACCAAGAAACTTTGTTTAATAAACAGCTGAACTTTCATTTAATTTTTGAAATTTTGTTTTTAAATAAATGAACATGTTTTTGTTGTATATTTTTGCTCTAAATGCTTTCTGACAAAACTTGTCCTGATGATTCATGGCGTACATCAGCTAGCCAAGACTTAGATTTTGGTACCAAGGTAAAGTACCCTCCTGTGAAACTCACTTTCCTATGCTGAATTTAGTTTTCTCCCTTTTTTACTCGGAAAATATGAGAGTAGCCTGTGTATCATCATTTTATGTGTGTAATGGAAAGTTAAAAAAAACCACTCTACAGATATATGACGCGATGAAAGTTTTTTTTGTTTTGTTTTGTTTTCTTTTACTTTGGCAAATCCTAGAGGTAGAGGCTGATAAAAGAATGGGCTGGAAAATATTTAATGACCCTCAAATTCTATTGGGAAAAGCTTTCCCATAATGGAGGAAATATGACATTTGGTTAAGGATAAGGATTCTTACTGTGATAGTAACATGACTGATAATAGTCATGCCTAAATGAAATCTTTTCGGGTCCTAGTATCTATTGTAGGTTGCCCCCCGTCCCGGGCATGTTTTATTTTGGTGAGATACAGGATTTTCCTTTGGCTCTATCTTTTGTTCTACATTTAGACAAAAATAACATTAGAAAATGTAGACATTTAGATGTTTACATTATTTCTCAACAATTACCTTACAAAGGTGTTCCCTTGTTTTGAAATAACTCCATGAAGAGTAAGTTAAAATTGTGCATCTCCCCGAAGAATACATATTTTGCTGAAATGAGTAGTTTTATGAGCAGGGGTTTTCATAGCCAAGTTGTCAAATTTCTAATTTCAGAAATCTTTCCTATTCTAGTTTTGAAAACTATCTCCTCTTTGTCCTTGTGTCAGATTCTAAAATTTAAAGTTTCAGACATCTGATATTTATTTCAATATTCATTTCAAAGCCCCTAAATCATTATAAGCTCCTGGAGGTGAGGAATCACACTTGTTTGACTCCTGGAGCTCCTAGAATAAAGTCTTGCTTGGAAAAAGCAATGTCATAGTTGTTGAATGTGAATAAATGAGTAGGGAAATGGAATTCCATAGAATGGAATTTGAAAAGTAACAAAGTACGCATGATATATCACAAATATGTGAATTTGAAAAGCAAGGCTTCAGTTTTTATTCCGTTTTAGTGTTTAGCATGTATACACGCAAATGAATTCTATTGAGGAAATCAGGAGTTACATAAGAAAGAAGGTTACAGTATATTTTTAGTATTCTCCCATTTTGAGCTTAGAATTGCAGAGAAAAAGTCCTCAGCCTTTGTTTTTTTAACCCCTTCAGTGTCCCATTACATAAAACCTTTGAAGGTCCCTATTTATTCCTAGAATTCTCATTCCCAATTCTTTCTCCATAGTGAAAGATGATGTGTAAGGAACCTCTCTTTTTCTTTTTTTTGTTAGTCTAGTAATAATTTATAGCTTTTTGGAAGTGATAGGTGCCATTAATTGAACAGTTTATTTTATAGTGAAAAAAATTAAATTCTTTATTTCAGTATTTATAACAAGATAACTGTAGAGTGATAAAAGTCAGTATTATTAGGGATAAACTCCGGATCAAGGCCTCTGTTTTATGTATAAATTATATATATCTTTAAAAGGTTTAAAAGAGACTATTGTTCATTGTATATTCCCAGTAATACTTATGAACCTGCTGAAAAGTGTGTTTTGTTTCCATTTACCTTACTTGGCTCACATTTCCCATTTTCTTCCTTGTCTTAAGCTCATGCTTGATTGGTCATGTCTTATTTTTTTTCCTATTTCCTCTTCTCCCCCCATGATTTTAAGGTATTTTTGATGTTTTAAAGTTTATTTCTTTTGGAGTATGAGAGAAAGACACAGTGCAAGCGGGGTATGGGCAGAGACAGAGGGAGACACAGAATCCAAAACAGGCCCCAGGCTCCGAGCTGTCAACACAGAGCTCATGTGGGGCTCAAACCCACAAACCTAGAGATCATGACTCATGAGCTAAAGGCGGATGCTGAACTGACTGTGCCACCTACGTGTTCCCCGCACCATGCTCTTTTTTAATGGTTTACCCCTACTTTAATTTTTCCTTGCGGAAACCATTCCTTTAGTATCTGTTCTTTTAGTTCATCACTTTCTGTCAGCTCCACTGTCAACATATTTGTTATGGAATTCTACTGTCTGTGTGTGGTTTTCATCCAGGACTCATTGCCCCACAAGGTTTATTCTTTTTTGTCTTTCCTGGAAGAACCTGAGAGAAATTTTTTTGTAATGTTTGTATTTCTCTTGGAAAGGGAGGGAGAGAGAAAGAATGAGCAAGTGCTCATTGTGATCTGAAAATATGCAAGATATGATCTCTGTCGTTTTTTATTCATGGAGGGCAGTATTGTGACCCAGGATGTCACTTGGAGACATTGGAGAATGTTCTATGTACACTTAAGAAGAATGTGCGTTCTACTGCTGTTGGATGAAAAGATCTTAATATATCGGTGTTGATATCCATGTATATAAATGTATATATTAGGCCAATATATATCTATGTATATCTGAATACATCTGGTCCAATGACACATTGGATCTGTGTGTCCTTACTGATATTCTGCCTTGATGATCCGCCTATTGCCATGAGTGGAGTCTTAAAGTTGTCTACAATCATGGTATTTGTATGTATACATTTAATCATGTTTGTGAGTAATCGATTCATATGTGTGTGCGTTTCACTTTGGGGCCATAAACATTTGCAATTGTTAGCTCCTTTTGATGGATAGACCCCTTAATTATGATCCAATGCCCTTCTGAATCTGTTACTACAGTTTCTGGTTTAAAATCTAGTCTTTCTGGTGGAAGTGTGACAACTCCAGGTTTCTTTTGACTTCTAGTAGCTTGATAGGTGGTTTCCCATACCTTCACTTTGAACCTGGAGGTGTCCTGGGGTCTAAAATCAGTGTCTTGTTGACAAAATATAGATGGATCTTGTTCTTTGGTTTTGTTTTGTGTTTTATCCATTCTGATTCCCTGTGTCTTTTGGTTGGGGCATTGAGTCCATTCACATTCAGAGTGATTAGTTAAAGATATGGATTTAGTGTCATTGTGTTATCTGAAGGTTTCATGCTTTTGGTGAGGTCTCTGGTCCTTTGTAGTCTCTGCTGCTTTCCACTCATAGAGTCGCACCTTAGGATCTCCTGCAGGACTGGTTTAGTGTTCATGAACTCCATTAGGTTTTGTTTGGGAAAGCCTTTCTCTCTCTATTCTAAATGACAGGCTTGCTGGGGAAAGGATCTTTTGCTGCATATATTCCCATTCAGCACATTGACTGTTTTCTACCCCTCTCTTCTGCCCTGCCAATTTTCTTTGGACTGGTCTGCTGCTACCCTTGTCTTCCCTTGCAGATTAAGACCTGTTTGTCCCTACATGCTTTCAGAATTCTTTGTTTATCTTTGTATTTTTTCCGGTTTCGCTTGGTATGGACCTGGTTTTGTTGATTTGGAAGGGAATTCTCTGCCGCCAGGACTTGGATGCCTGTTTCCTTCCCCAGATGAGGGAATCTCTCAACTATAAGCTGTTGGTATAAAATTTCTGTCCCTTTCTCTCTTCTTCTGAGTCTCCTATGATGTGGCCATTATTTCATCTCACCAAATCACTTAGGTCTCTAGTACCTGCCTCGTGGTCTAGTATTTTCCTTTCTTTCCTTTCTCTGGTTAATCTTTGTCCACATTGTCTCTTTTGTTTCACCGATTCTGACTGCTGCTTCTCCCTTCCTTGCTGACACTGCATCTAATTTATTTTGTATCTCGTTTACATTTTATTTTCAGGATTCATGGTTACGAATCCTTATGTCCTTGATCTCTGAAGCAGTAGATTGCTGTCTTCTATGCTTGGTTTCGAGTGCAACTATGCGTCTTATGCGTATTATTCCAAAAACATGCTCAGATATATTGTTTCTGTCTCTTTTGAGCACTTCTCTGGCTGTCCTTCCTGGAATTTTTTTGAGAATTCCTCAATTTCATTGTTTTGGCTAGATTCCTGTCCTTTTTGTGTTTTAATAGCTTGTTCTGTGTCCCACACCTGCGAGTACTACTATAAAAAAAAAAGGTCCTACAGGGTCCAGGGCCTGGCCGTTAAACCAAAGTTTTTGGAGTGTGTTGTGTGCACTCTTTTGGTGCGTCTTTGGCTGCTTTTCTCGCTACTTGGATTGGTGGTTTTGGCCTTCCACTAAGTGTGCTTTGATTTGTTTGTTGAAGTAATCTTGGAAAATAGAAGAGAGTGGTGAAGAATCAGCCCAAAGAGAGAAATGACAAGAGTGGAAAAAAGATCAGGCAGTGACTCAAAGGAGCTATAGGGCTTAATCCAGAAAGAAAAGGAAGAAAATGAAGAAGGAGATCTGGAAAAGCATAGAAAAAAGGTTCGATCAAACAATCAGAACAGAGGAACAAAGGAAAAAATATATATATAATTAACTTTGACTCAAAGTCAATTTGATACTAGTAGGGTGAATTCAAAGGGAGAAGAGGAAATAGAGTAGAAAGAGAAAAAAGGGAAAAGAGAAGAAAAGGAAAGCAAAGGTAAGAAAAGATGGGGGCCTGGGTGGCTCAGTTGGTGAAGCGTCCGACTCTTGAATTTGGCTCAGGTCATGTTGCTGTTGATGGATTCGACACCCTCATCAGGTTCTGCAGTGAGAGCATGGAACCTGCTCGGAATCTCTCTCTCTCCCTCTCTCTTCACCTCTTCTGCTTGATCACTCACTCTCAAAATAAAGAAATAAACATTTAAAAAGAAAAGATAAAAAAAAATAATACAAATGAAAACAAACTAAAATAGAAAACCAGAGGATTGTTGTCTACTGGTGTCTGGTACTGGTGTCTGTCCCGGTCTAGAGGAGGGGCTGTCCTGTCTCATCAATGTCAGTCTCACTCCCATAGAGAAGCAGTTACCAGGCACAGAGAGGCAGGGTTTGGTATAATGGGCCTGCCTCCACAGAGTCTCACTGTCCATTCCCTGAAGCCGCACGACGTTGGTCATGGGGAGAAAAATGGTGATACCCCAATCTTTCCTGCCCACACGAGGTGTCTCAAAACTCACTGTTTAGGTCGTCCTCACTGAATAGCCTGGAGGGCCGGCTTGCCTTGGTGCACAGTCCCCTGTGTTCCCTGAGCCTTGAGCTGGGTTTCAAAACCCTGTAGCATCCCGCTTTGCTCGGACCTGGTAGTAGAGTTGCACCACTCTGCCCAGTGAACAGAGGGCTTCTGGCTCGTGCCTGCAGGGTCTTTTCCCTTGGGCAGGGCAATACTTCCCCTTTCCACCATACTCAAGGTGTTCTCTCCCAGGGTAGCTCTGAGATTGCTACCAAGCCTAGGGGCGGCTCCCTCCCCACCAGTCATGGGAGGTGGCAGCTCTTTTCTAGAGAAAGTCTGGCAACCTTGAAAATTCTGTTTTTTAGCTTCCAAGGCTGTTTTGCAAAGTAGAAACTGGCTCTCTGGACCTCTCTTTGGTCTGTGGTCCGGACAAGTTTTCTCTTATCCAAATAAACTTCCCACAGCCTCTCTCTCTCTTTCATTTCTCCACCAAAATGCTTCCCCCACTCTATGTGCAGACCATTTTATTTCTCCCAATTCGCATACACACCCTTCCGTCCCGCCAAGCTGTCTCTTTGCACCTGTGAAGATATTTCTGTCCCTCTGCGGCCTGTATTTCTGGTATTCCAAATGTTGTGACCTCAATACTGCTGTGTTTGAGGGACAAGGGAAATTCTGATCCCGCTCCACTGCCATCTTTTCTCTTCCCACCTCCTTTACTTTCCTTTTCACAGTTTCACAATTCTGTGTAGGTTTGCATTATTATCAGTTTAATATGTTTCATAGAGTGTTACAATGGGCTTTTCATACTTGAACTGTATTGATCTGAATTTTCTGACTTTTTTTCAAATTTTATTCATTTATTAATTGGAGAGAGAGACAGAGAAAGCACACGTGGGGAGGGGCAGAGAGACAAAAAGTGAGAGAGAAAATCCCAAACAGACCCTGTACTTTGCAGAACGAGAAGGGGTCTTGAACCCATGAACGATCATGACCCAACCCAAAATCAAGAGTCAGGTGCTAACTGACTGAGGCATTCAGTACTTCATATGCTCTATTTCTGAAAATCACTCTGTACCTTAGGACTATCCTTTGGTTGGTAGGTTCGTTGGTTATTTATTTATTTACTTAGTATTTATTTACTATTGAGAGAGAAAGAGACGGAATGCAAGTGGGTTAGGGGCAGAGAGGGAGACACAGAATCCAAAACAACCCCCTGGCTCCAAGCCTTCAGCACAGAGCCCGACGCCGGGCTCCAACCCACAACCTGTGAGATCATGACTCAAGCCAGCGGAAGTTGGACGCTCAACTGACTGAGCCACCCAGGCGCCCAGGGTTATTCATAATCCCAGGTTTCATACGGGCCACCTTCTGGATCATCTGCAAGTCCCTTTGTTCTGTAATTGTCATACTTTTCCCACAGAAAATAGAGCATATGAAGTTCTCTACTGCTTGCAGTGTTTGATACTCCAAGTAAACTGTAAAAATTCTGATCTGTGCACACTAAAATGACCATATACACTATTAGGAAACAGAATTACCCTTTTCAGGTCCCGGACGTAGTCATTTTTGTTGAAACAGACTCCCGTCCTTTCTCTTATACAAGTTCTGATGGAAGTGAACATTCAGGTATACAGCTGGTTCCAGCTGAGAGATTATGCAGGTTTGAGAACTTGTGTTCACGTTACTCCAAGAGCGGAATCAAGCATCATGAAATTTTCTCCAAAAATGTCAATCTGTGTAGGTTCAGTAATCTCCACTTCCTCAGATCACAAAAGATATCAAAATACTTTGAAGAATCTAAACTTCTTAACATTCTTTTTGTCCTTTCTTCCTTTAATACTAAATGTCTAAATCTCCTTACCAGCGAATGGTCTCTGGCTCATTTCTAACTCCTTGTCATGCAACCAAAACATACGTTTGTAAATTATAGTGGTGGAGAGTAACAAATATTCAGAGTAAAATAAACAACCAGAGGAAAATCGAGAACATACTGTCCAATACCACCATGGGACAAGTGGTTCTCCTAGGGGTCCTTCTCAGCGTGGGTGTGGTGGACTTGATCTGCGCCAAGCTTCAGGGCCAGGTGGAAACTGCCGGTAAACACAATAGGAAGGATTTCTGGCTGCCATCAGCCCAGAATAGGATGTGGGGAGAGGGGAAGGATGGGGGCATCCCATGAAAGAGACTGCTGGCATATGAAGTCTCCGGCAGGACTAGGGTGAAAAGAGCCTGAATAACTGCGGCTTAAGTGAGAGAAACGGTCGCAAGAAGCTGGGAAGCGAAGTCGGAAGAAGGGTGATGATGTAGGTAGTGAGAAAAAGATGGGGAGCTAGAACACACAACTCTTGGCAGGGGAGGAGAGGAAGGGAGGGGAGACAGGTGCACAGGCATTGGGCTCTCCCTTCCAGAAGGGCCCATGACTCTGTCACCGCCGCCGCCTCGGGCTCCAGCAGAGCCCGGGGCCCAGCCCAGGCCCACCTCAGTCTAGGCCTCCTACAGCTATCTACAGCTACTCCCCCATCTTCAATTCCCGGCAGGGGGCAGACCACGCCCCCACCCGTCCAAGTGCCTGCTGTGCGCTGTGAACAAAGAACCTGCTCTCCAGTCACTGCCAGGGTTGGTCGGGGCATGGCGGGGCGCTCGAGAAGCTGGGGGAGGAGAAACAAAGGCAGCAAGAATCACTGCACTTCCCTCTTCTTTTTTAATGTATACATTCAGTGCTATCAGTCTTCATGTGAGTGCTACTAAAGCAGGACTCTACAAATTCTATGTTTTCATTTTCATTCTGTTCAGAATCCTTTCTAATTTTTTTTTATTACTTCTTTGACCTAGGGGATATTTCGATGTGTTCTGTAGTTCACAAATAGAGTATTTTCCAGAGATAATTTTGTACTTGATTTCTGATTTGATTGCTTTGTGGTCAGGGAACACACTATTATGACTTCAGGCCTCTTGACTTCTTCCTTTTATTAAGATTTATTTTTGACCCAAGACCTACTCTTTTGGTAAGTGTTCCATAGATCCTTGAGAATAGTGGCAGCCAATTCTACTATGCCCTTGATGTTGAGCGTGTTGAAATATCAGACTATAATTGTGAATTTGCTATTTCTCTTTTCAGTTCTATCAATTTTTGCTTCGTTTACTCTGAAGCTATTAACAGATACATGAACATTTAAGATTGCTCTTAATTGACTCTTTTATGATTATACAATGACCTGTTGTTTATTGCTGGTAATAATTTTTTGCTTGAAACTGTTTTGTCTGGTATTCATATAGCCACTCTAGCTCAGCCTTCTTTGGTCAAGTGTTAGTGTGGTATATCATATTTCTGTCTTTTGAATAAATTTCTGTCTTGACATTTAAAGTGCATTTTGTATAGGTGGCATATAGTTGAGTCTTACTTTTTTATCCATTCTGACAGTCTGCATTTTAGTTGAGGCTTTTAGACCGTTTTCATTTACTGTGATTTTTGAGACCGTTGATTGTAATCTGTCATCATGCTGTTTGATTTGCATTTGCCCTATCTGCTCCTTGTTCCCGTTCTCTTCTTTTTCCGCTTTCTTTTAATCGAGTAATTTTTATGATTCAGTTTTATCCATGTATTTATTTACTCATGTATTCATTTATTCATGTATTCATTTATTCACTTATTTATTTAGGCTTCTTAGCTAGAACTTTTCAGTTTTGCTGCTTTAATGGTTGGTTTAGGGTTTGTAGTCTATGGCTTCAGAATCACAGTCTCCCTTCCAGTAATGATATACCACATCGTATATAGTTTAGGCAAATTACAAGAGTTGACTTCCAATTCTCTTTCCTAAACATATCCTTCCTGGGTCAGTGGGAATATAGTTTTCATGAAGTTTAGGAAGATTTGGGCCATTTTTTTTTTCCTGTCCCTTTCCCCTACCTCTTTGGGCAATTGTATATTTCCCAGTTAAAGTTTTCTCCCAGGTTTCCAATGTTAAACTTCAGTTTTGTTAAACTTTTGTTTTGTGATGTCTAATATGTGTTTATTCCTACCCATCGTATTGTTCATGGCTAACATAATTTACATCTCTGTAAGTGCTATTTGGTTTTTAAAACAATAGCTTCTATGCCTCTAGTTATCTTTTCATGCTTTGTTTGGAGATATAGTTAAGTTACTTACAAACAGTTGGATCCTTTAGTCTTGCTCTTACGAATTATTGGCTAAATCCAGAGTGGTGATCAGACTAAGGCAAATTTTGAGTTTTTCTATCTTAGCTAATGTGAATAGATACTGTCCCTCGTGCTGTGGGAGCACCAGGCAGTGTTTCCTCTACTCTTTTCAGATTTTTTTTCCCTTGATGACTTCCTTCCATGTATGCACTGGTTGTTACTCTGCTGAATAGCCAAAGGGGACCCTGTGCAGATGCCCAGGGTTCTTTCTGTGTCCTGCTTTCTCCTCTCCTGGATGCTGACCTGTCGTCTCTATCTGTCTTGACTTCACCACACTCTCAGTTTTGCCACCTTGACACAGGAGTATGGTGAAATCTACTTAAATAATTTATGTCTCCTGTGTCGTAGCCTGAAAACTCTCTCAAGGCAGTGAGTTTGGGCATACGTGTTAAGCTAACGTGTTTTGTTTTCAGGGATCATTGTCTTTCATTGCCTGAAGTTCTGCATCTTGAAAATCATGTTAAAATTGTATTTTTTCTGTTCTGTTTTTGCTTGTTTCAGGAAGATCAATCAGTACGTGTTACCCCATCTTGTCCAGAAGCAGATTACAGTGGAACTTCAGCACATGCTCTAGACTGTCAAGAGTGCTTGTCTTCCTCCTTTGCTTAATTGCCTCCTGCTCATCCTTCATTCCTCAGTGTAGTTATCTTTTCTTCAGGGATATCTATCTTCCTTGGGCCCAATCTAGATCAAGTTATGATCACAGAACTCTGTCTTCTAATAGGAACTATCTGAATTTAGAATTACCATTTGAGTTGTCTTTCTCCTTCACTAGACTTTAAGCTAATCGAGAGCCAAGGGTCTATTGTATCTGTAGAGCTGAGTATAACATCTTCCATTGAAGGTATATATTCAATGTATGAATGAGTGAAATGAAGTTGCACAGGCCTGTGTATGCAAAAAGTACTCATGTATTTTATTTCTGTTTCTTCTCTGATGCAGATTATGCTGGCTTCTTGAAAATCCAAGATATTCGTGTTTCCTATGAGAAATTAAGGAAACTTAACAAAAATCACTGTAAACTTATGGGAAAAATGACAAAAATGGACAAAATGGATAGCGCACTACAAAACGAGCTACGAGAAGCCAAAGACATGATATCACTAGAGCATCAAAAAGTGGAATGGGAACGTGAATTCTGCAGTTTTAGGTATAGCATCTTGGCTTTAAGGAAATGTTTCAACTGTTTCTTTTATACTACAGATGTGTAGGGGCAGTTTTGTAATTGCTGACTTACCTTATGGGATTTTCCTGGAAAGTATTCTTGTTTAGTGTTGTGAGGTGCGCGATCTTGGAAATAACACAGCAAGTTCTTAACAGTGAATACTTATAATAATTTAATGTGTATTCCAAATCAAAATTTTAATGGCCATATAAAAGTCCACCATAGTCCAAGAAACATTATTTAAGAGATTGAATTCTGCTTGTTTTTCATCTTTCAGTATTATTTAATCCTGGCAGGAATGTCTTTTATATAAATCTGTTTCTACATGTCTGGTTACTTACTTGGAATCAATTCTTCAATATAATATAATCTGGTTAAAGTATAAAAATTTTTTAAAAAGTCATTGATCCATATTTTTTAAATTGTTCTCAGGAAAGTTTATATTACTTTGTGTATCTACCAACAGATTATAAAATGGTCATTTTTCTCAAGACAGTAAAATTCCCCCAATTTATTCCGTTTGCTTCTTAACATGCAGGGGTTAAAAAGTAAAGTGGGGCTGCCTGGGTGGCTCAGTTGGTTAAGCATCTGGCTTCAGCTCAGGTGATGATCTCGTGAGTTTGAGCCTTGCTTTGGGTGAGCACGAGCCCCGCGTCGGGTGAGCTCCTCTCTCCCTCTCTGCGCGTCGTGGGATTCTGTCTCTCTTTCTCTCTGACCTCGCTCACTTGCACCATCTCTCTCTAAAAAAATTTAAACAAAGTAAAATGGGGGCGCCTGGGTGGCTCAGTCAGTCAAGCGTCCGACTTTGGCTCAGGTCATGATCTCAGGGTGCGTGAGTTCGAGCCCCACATCGAGCTGTGTGTTGTCAGTGCAGAGCCCACTTCGGATTTTCTGCTTCCCTCTCTCTCTCTGCCCCTCCTTTGTTTGCATGAACTCTCCCTTTCTCTCTCAAAAATGAATAAACATTAAAAAAAAGTAATACGGAAAGTGATTACTGATGTTTTTTCAACATCTCTGTCATAGGTAGATAAAATTAATTCAAAAGTGTAAATTAATTCAAAAGGTCATATTACTCTTTATTGTTTACTTAATACGTATCCTGTGTTCTAAAAGGGATGTTTAAGTGATTCGTAAAGTAGGTAATCACCCTCAACAAGGTAAGTTGCAAGTGTTGTGGAAGAAGAAACAAAAATATAGGCAACAGATATTAGACTCGTCAGCGTAGTCTTGGATGACAGTAATCTGCATGTGTATGTTGTGTAAACAACATCCACAGATGCTCTCTTACACTGCACATCATTTTTGGAGGTACCTGTAAGGTTTCTTCAAGTGGAAATTTTATTTCCAGTGAATTGATAAACTTGCTTATAGACAGCAAATTCTCTTTTTAATGAGAAACTGAATTATCTGTCCTATGGAGGAATAATTATACCTGTGGGAAAGGGGGTAATTTTCAACTCTAACTTTCCTGAATAATTTTGAAACTTCCTCTCCTACAACATCTACCAGAGTTATTACTGACTAAAACTAAGTTGCATAATGCTTTCTCCTGGGTTTTTTTCAACTGTATATATGGTTTGGAAGAGATTGAAGTGACAAATTAAAAACGTGAGCCCTACAAGGAAAACAATTGGAGAACATAGAAATTTTTCATTTGGATAATAAGCTAACTTATGTGGAACCAGATCATAAAATGAAATTTTTATGTCTAACAAAACAAATTTTAAAAGAAGCACATGTAGGGGCGCCTGGGTGGCTCAGTAGGTCGAGCGTCCGACTTCAGCTCAGCTCACGATCTCGGGGTCCGTGAGTTTGAGTCCCACGTCGGGCTCTGGGCGGATGGCTCAGAGCCTGGAGCTTGCTTCCGATTCTGTTTCTCCCTCTCACTCTTTGCCTCCCCCGTTCATGCTCTCTTTCTCTCTCTGTATCAAAAATAAATAAATGTTAAAAAATGAATTAAAAAAATAAAAGAAGCACATGTAATTGCAGATGTACCTTAAAACAAGAAAAAGAAGAAAAAAGAAATGCTGATATGTTATATGAAAACATTAAGGAAAAGTTAAGAAGAAACGAAGACGATTATAAGAAAGAAGTTGAAACAAAACAAGTTGAACTCGCTCTTAGAACGCTAAACATGGAATTGAAGGCCACAAAAAATCAGGTAAATCAGTTTTTGATAAAAACTGTATTTCCATCATTATTACATAGTGCAATACATATATATTTTATAGTATACATTTCACTCAATATATATTATTTAGGTTTAAAATAAATTAAAACAAGGGATCTTGTTCTTTTGAGCATTTGTTTAAAGTTCTCCTCTTCAGTTTTTGACCTTTTTTTTTACCGGTATGAGACCAGAATCATAATGAAATGTGTCTCCAGGTTGTAGAAGAGTGCAGTGACACTCAGTGACAACTTTCTCCAGGTCAGAAGGCCAGAGTCTTACAAGATGGAAGTCTAAACAATTACCTTTACAAGCAAAAGGAGCAAGAAATGGCTCATAAGAAAACTAATTCTAAGGTATCTTCTTTAGTCATTTTGAAGTACATGTGTGTATGTATTTGTATACATTCTATTTTTTAGTTACTATTACTTTTTTCTCCGTGTGTGTATAAATATATATATGTATATATGAAACTGAACTCTGTTCATCATGGAAAGTATAAAGGATTTTAAAAGCACATATATTTTGCAGAAGGGCATGGGGGATGGTGGCATTTTTGCTTCACTGGATAAAATAATATTCTTGATTAAATGCATTTGTGTGCAACAAGTAGTGACATTCATAATGTCCTCATCCAAAGGAGAGGCTTTTATTACTTTCTTTAGGCATTGATGAGCTTTCCCTAATCTCAAAACTATTTCTACTGGCAATATGTGTTTTGATTTTGAACAGTTACTTCACTGCCTTGATACATTACTAGGTTAGTTGAGCACTTCTGCTAATGGACAGGAGGACGAGTGTAGCCAGTTCACTGGTCATATTTTCGGCATCAAGTCTCCAACTTTTGAGAAATATAACAGTTTTGCTTCAAGTAGCATCCTATTTCATTACAAGGAACTTTTGATAACAATGTTATGCTGTGGCATATACTTAATGATAATATATTGATAGGTATTGTATTCCTAATAAAATGGTTGAGTGTATTTCCCCACTTTTATATTTATTACTGTTTTCAACATGAAGAGGAAATACAAGTTATTGCAGCAGTAAATCCTCTCATGATTTTCTAAGAGATGTATAAATTTCACCTTATTTCCTATGAGTAGTTTGAAATACAAGACTTCTTTCGTACTTGTGTATTTACACTAGAGAAGTGGCAGTGGTTGGTGCAAGAACACTAGTTGTGGAGTGAGAAGACCTGGGGAGAGTCCTGCAGCTCACTCTTTTAATCTCTCCATTCTAGAATTGTTATAACCAAATGAGTTCATTGATGTATGTAGAAGGGTTTGTATTATACTACAGTGCCTAGATTTTTCAGTTATCAATAGATATAATTCTTATAACTGACTACAGAAATGGTAGCAAAGTAGATATCTCTGGAATATTCTCAGGAAAGAAGAATTTTAGGAAATTTAATCTGTCCTAGTATATGCAGAGCTAAGGATTTTACTGTGGGGTACCTGTGTTCGATATCTACCATAAACTCAATATTTAAGTGTAGGCTGATGTATTAATCTTTTATTTTAGGCCTTCTGGTTTGTAAATCAGAGAAAGGCTTTTCCAATTCTAAGATTCTGAAAACTTTTCTCACAAATTCTTTTTTACTTTCATGCCTTCTTTATCTTCAGTTAAAGTTCTGAAATTTTGGGAACTTATGCTTGTATAAAATTTGGGATTTGGAGCCAAAGTTATTTTTTTCCACTTGGATATTCACTTACTGTAATCTTCCTTCCTTCCTTTCTTTTTATGTTTCTTTATTCATTAGAGAGAGACAGAGAATACAAGCAGGGGAGGAGCAGGGAGAGAGAGAGCGAGAATTCTGAGCAGGCTCCTGACTGTCAGCACAGAGCCTGATGCAGGGCTTGAACCCACAGAATGTGAGATCATTCCCTGAGCCAAAATCAAGAGTCAGTCACAACCAACTGAAACACCCTGGCACACCCGGGAACCTTTTCATTGTTTAAACATAGATTATACCTTCATTTCAAAGAAAATCATGATAATGCCATTTTGAGTGCTATCTGAAAATGTGCTTTGTTTTACTTAGCATTCTGATAATCATGAGAAAACCCAAAAAAAAAAAAAAAACCCAAGATCTGTTGCATAAAAACCACATGCTGCAGGATGAAATTGTCATGTTAAGACTGGAGACAGACACCATAAAATCAGATAAAAGTGTTATCAGAATCAGATAACAACTTTTGTGTCTTTAACTGAATTCAGTGAACAGGATTGTGTGTTTTACAAAAAGATGGTGAAATGATGTATGTGTTGATATTTCTCAATGTATGTATGTGAGAGTTGTCTATTATTAACATAATTTAATAAGAGGATTTAGAAAATCAGTAAAGAAATGTCTTATTAGGTAGGTGTGAGACAACTTCAATAAGAACTGGCTGATACTCTGAAAACACAGTATATGTCAGGGGCTTCCCCAGAGGTTATGTCACATCTTCTTCTGGAAGATGAAACACGGGATCTCAAGAATAAATTCGGTCAAATCAGAAATCAGGTAACAAATGTAACCTGTAAACAGCTAACTTATAGGTGGTTAAATAATATAAAGTGTTTTAGGATAATAATGTCCATGGACCGCTTTCTTTGGTATTTTCATTATAATTAATTTATTATGATTTTAGTATCTTTACAATGCATTTATTTTGTAAAATCTGCCTTCCCTTCTACTATTTGTGTTATACATTTTTTTCTTATTATACTCTTAAGAAAGTTGAGGCTTTTTTATCCTTCCTCACAGAAATTGAGAGACTTCTTTCATTCTTTAATTTAAAATTTTTTCAGTTTTTTAATTTATTTTGAGAGAGAGAGTGTGTGCGTGCATGTTAACAGGGGAGGGGCAGAGAGAGGAGAGAGAGAGATTGCCAAGCAGGCTCCATGCTGTCAGTGTAGAGCTAATGTGAGGCTCAGTCTCATGAACCGTGAGATCATGACCTGAGCTGAAAGAACAATTGGATGGTTAACTCACGTAGCGGCTAAGGTGCCGCAAGAGACTTTTGTCCCCTACTAAACAATGTTTTTTAACGATATCTCTATTACCATGATGAGGTGAGCTAGATCAAATCAGAAGATAATGTTTAATGGAATGTTTCAGATAACTGTCTTAGTTCTCATCTTCACTTTTGGGAAGAATATGTATTGATTTCAGGATGACTTGTACAGAAAGATCACTTCACAAACCACTTGAACTTAGGCCTTTCCTTCATTTTCTTTTAGACATATTGTCAAAGCACGGAAATATTCAGATCATGTAGAGTATGGAGGACCAAAAGCGAGAATTAAGAACACTGTGTCCTGCCATTGAGCACTTTTGAAGTAAAATATACCACAAAAATCACCCATTTGCCACGCACAGTTCACTGTCTCTGTGTACACTCATGCAACCATCACTGCCATCAAGTAGAATATTTTCCTCGCCCTGAAAGGAAACCCTTACACGTTGCCCCAAGCCTCAGGCAACCACCAGTCTACTACTTGGTCTCTCAGTGGAGTTGCCTCTTGTGAATATTTCATATAAATGGAGTCACACAACGTGTGGTCCCTTGGGAGTAGCTAGCTTCACTTAATGTTTTCTGGGTTCATCTGTGTTTACAGCTTATATCAGTGCTTCATTTCTTTTTATTGTCAAACAGTACTCCATTTTGGGCTAAGGCCCTTGTTCATTCATCAGTTGATGGACCTTTGGGTTGTGTCCACTTCTTGCCTATTAATACTGCTGCGTAGTTCTTGTGTGGACAACCGTTTTCAATGTATCTGCCGTCAGATTTATCCTCTGAGTTAATTGTGTTGATTTCACCATCTCTCAGCCGTTACTCATGCTGTCCTTACTGTCTTTTTAGTTTCTGTTCCTCTTGAGTAAACCTATGTTATTCGGACTTGGCTCACAGTCTCCTTTCCAATGAACTTTCTCTGACTCTTTTAACTCCCATTAGCTTTAACTCTCTTGACACTTGTCATCTAACCTGTGTAGAACAATTCAGTCCTTTATTTGACATTGTTTTTATTTTTTTCGTGACAGGTAATTTCGTCTTCCTAAGTATAAATTTAAGGGATAATAATAATTGATACGTGTGGTACTTATCCTTGCATAAATTGAAAATATTTTAACTTAACAGCTTTTCCGATAAAATTAAGTGCTTTATACTGTATCAATAAATTCTTCTTGGAAACTTTGGTATAACAAAGATTTTTTTTCTAAATATATGTTAAGAAATGAAATAGTAAATTGAGGGGTGACAGGCTCCAGTCAAATCAGAGTCTGCCTTTGGCTCAAGTCATGATCTCCACGTTCTTGAGATGGAACCCTGCAGTGGGATTTCTGCTGTCAGCAGAACCTGCGTTGGATCCGTTGTGTCCTTCACGTTCTGCTCCACTCAGACTCATACTCTGTATCAAAAAATAAAGGTTAAAAAATGTGGGTATATCTCTATAAACACAAAAAACTTAAATAAGTAAAACTATTAATGAAAGTACTTTATTAAATAGAGGAGAAATATTCAATCAAATGTTTATTTTTTGTTTCCCTCTCACTATGATAAAGCACGCTAAATTTTCTTTCTTCCATACACAGCCAGGAAAGGGATTTACAGATTTATAGCACTTTACCAACTGCAAATATCTGGGGACAGCTTTTCTGATATGCTGTACCACAAAGCCTTAATCTCTTCATCAGATTAAGAAAAAGAAATATCTGCTCCCTCAGGGCCTTACCTAGTAACATAGTGCTCCTACCATTGCAAGTTCAGAAACTCATTTTTTTCTATTCACTTGAGTTAATTAGCCTTTCAGAGATTTCACAATTCAATATCAGAAAAGACTAATGTGCCATTCAGGATTCTAATTTATTGATATATAGTGAAACCCCAACTGTTTTCCAAGCGGAACAGTTAATGTCATCCCACTCTCACTTTCCTTTTTAGGATTCACATTGTAAATCCTAAGTGGGAGCAATGAGGTAGATACACTGACCAACTCTTTTCTGTCAGTCACACAAGCTATATAATATATATGCAAGTTTCATTAGAGCTATACCTGTCAGGGGAACTAGAACATTCTGTTGACTTGTCCTTTTTGTAGCCAAAGAGACATTGAAAATTATTTTCTTTTCTAGACGTCTTATAAATGAGCCAATTTTCATGTAACATGACCAATCTGTTGATCATTCTTCTATGAAGGAGAGTGCTAAGCGTTGTCCTGCTACTATGCCCTAAAGAAATAATTAAGGTCTCAAAAACTAAAATTTGTAAGATTATCCAAAACTGATGAAGCTTATTAAAGAATAATGAGGGATTTTCTGTAGATCACTATAGAAAGGAATTAGGGTTATGGCATGAAATTTTCTGCCACTTTAAGGTCTTTCTTGTGAAACAAAAATTTAGCTTTCAGCCAACTCAGTCCATAGCTCTGACTTCTCTAGAAGGTTCTTATCTCCTGAATCCCCAAACAAGGGGCTACCTGGGTGAAAATATTTGATGCACACAATTTTGAGGTGAAGATTCTGGATTGGGAAGAAGAGGTAGCTCTAGCCAACTTAACCTTCCTAACAGTATAGTCCAGTAGGCGTCCGAAAGGAACTTCAGAAGACTTCCGTAAATTCAAATCTCTATGTACTAAGAAATTACTCAAAAGGAAACAAAGGCAAACCAGTGATCATCCAGCCCTTGAGATAAATGTCGTGTTATAAAGAAAAACGAGACAAACTATGCTGCTCAGCACTCTAAGGGCAAGGGTGTCCCCCAAGACTCAATAAGAAAAACACACTCAAAATAACACTGAAAGAGTCTAAATAAAATGTACACGAATAGCTGTCTACAAAGGTAATCCATGTCAAATAATGATTTTTGAGTGTGCGGTTGAGGATGTTGTCTACGAGCACCTAGACGCAAGAACGAAAAGTACACAGGGCCTAGGTAAAGGGGTCAATGCTGGAAATGTGAATTAGGGAATCTGGTTTTGAAGCCTCTAGAGCAATTCAAAACACAGATAGCAAGGCGCAAGGACTTAATATCAGGGGTTGCCATCCTTTAGAAACAAGGTGGGGTCAGAAGAGCAGAGGGAGGGCATGGTCATTTTTCTCAGCTGCTGCTGAGAAGCGAAGCAGGATAAAGACCTTAAAAAATTAAAAAAAAATAAAAAAGAGGTACTTGATGACCCTCAAAATATAATAGTGGAATGGTAGGAGTAAAAGTTAGATTTTAGTGTAAAAGAAGGAAATAGGTGAAGAAGAATCTGTGAATGAGACGATACATTAAAGAATGTTCGAGTCCACTGCAAGGGGAGAAGCAGCGTGATAGATGGACAAAGCCTCAAAAATTAAGCAAATGGTTAATAGGAAAGGAGAAATTGAAATCTTTCTTTCTTATGCAGCCAGTGCTGGGATTTACAGATTTATAGTACTTTACCAACTGCAAAGCTCTGAAGACAGCTTTTCTGATAGGCTGTTACCACAAAGCCTTAATCCCTTCATCAGAGTACCTGCTAAAGCAGCCTAACATAAACAGTATGGACATGAAATGATTGAGGCACTTTGTTTTAGCAAGACTCCATTATTTCCACGTCAGTGACTTTCCCTTGCCTCTACTGGTCACGTAAAGCATCCATTACTCAATCTAGGAAGTGCTATTTGTACTGTAGTCCGTGAGTATTGTCCACTGTGTAGTATAGAGAGGGAGTTAGTTAAAAGTATTATAAGTGGAAAAAAAATACTGTTTTTTGGTAGCGTTGGTGAAAGATGTGTGAAGTACTGAGGAGAGATTCTGGGCCTCATGCTCCCCATTTGCTGCCACTTGCGGTGGTATGAAGAATGACGTCAGTATAATTTGTATAGAGGACCACTTGTATTGGCATGCCACCTGCCTAAACTATTTCATTGTATTGGAACGCAAAATACAGCCACAGTAAGCATGCTAAATGCATACACTTAGAACTGACATTGTGTATGTACCCTTCTAAGTAGTTCATGTATTATTTCCTAATTTTAAATTCCCAAGATCCCAGTGAGGTAGATCCTATTATTATTTATGAGATCAATTTTATAAGGTTCTTTATTTTTAGAGAAAGAGAGAGAGAGAGAGAGAGAGAGAGAGAGAGAGAGATTGCCAAGCAGGCTCCTCGCTATCCACACAGATCTCTATGTGGGGCTCAATCACATGACTCTGAGATCATGTCCTGAGCCGAAATCAAGAGCCAGACGCTGACCCGACTGAGCCACTCAGGTACCCCAGTGGTACTGTTATTACCTTCATTTTACAGATGCAGAGACTGAGACACCGAATTTTAGGTAGTGTGCTCAAGGTCATACAGCTCATAACCAGCAGAATTGGGAATTCAGACCCAGGCTTTCTGGCTCCTACTAAGATACTGCTTGTCAAACTCTTCCATGAAATATTTTGTAGTCACTGAAAACAGCATGTTCAGTTTCATAATCACGAGAATAGCAATGTCATTCACCTATGTGAATATTTAAAATCATAGTTGATATGGTGCTTGGAATATGAAAACTGAAATGTTTACCATAAGGTAAATTCCTATATTTCCTCCATTTGACCAGTAGATATATGTCTATCTGATCATATGTAATTTAAAAACATTAACAACGTTATGTTTTGTAGGAGAGTAAGATTTGTAAACTATTCTGTAACCGTATTGAGATGTTTTCATCTCAGGTCATAGTTTCTGTTGTAGAAGCTCAACTCTTGTTACGACCTCATACTAGCCATCGATCAGCATGTAGAGGAGGGTGTGGCTGGGGCCAATAAGATTTTAGTTACAGCGGCACTTGGACGGCTTAGTTGGTTGAGCGTCCTGACTCTTAATTTCCACTCAGGTCATGATACCAAACCCGACATCATGAGACCGGTCATGAGACCAAGCCCCACATAGGCTTCATCCTGAGCTTGCAGCCTGCTTACCATTTTCTCTGTCTCTCCCTCTGACTCCCTTCCCACTTGTTTGTGCCCTCTCCCTCTCTGTCTCTAAAGTTAAAAAAAAAAATTTAGTTACAGAAATAGGTGATGGTGTTCTACAAGATCAGTATTTAAAATTATTTTTCTTTATTTTAGTTGCAAGAAGCACAGGAATGACATGCCGAGGCCATAAGATATGCTAAGATGAAAGATCATATGCTAAAGTATAATTTAAACCTAACAGAAAATAGCTTATTTTTAAAGCAGATAAGCAGTGTACTAAGAGGAATGTATTACTTATGCCAGTATATCATTGTTAAGCTGGATACAAATTCCAGATTTGACCTATTTTGAAATGCAAAAATTTGGCATCTTATCTCTCAATTCTGCACCATTACCACAAAACACGTGAAAATTGGCACAATTCCCAAAACTTCCTCTTGATACAATTTTAAGAATTTCTGAAATACCTTCATTTGTTCAGAAATTACACGATACTGTTTTAAAATTATGTGTGAGAATAATTATCTTAAGATCTGCATTTTAGGCTAAAGGTTAAAAATGCCAGGCAAGAAGAAACCATCAAACATCAAGCGGCCCAAATTCAAGATCTTCAGAGCAATATGCTAAAGGCAAAATTGGTAAGTCGATCTCTTAATGCCTGTCTTACTGAAAAGGAATCATTTCACTAATCATATGGAAAATCTCACTGACAAAAATATTTGGTTGATATTGTTCCTCCTTGCTACTAGTGATGTAATTTTTCTATAGAGATGAAGCTGATTGAATTCATAAAGCATTGTTTGTAGTGAGATTTAAATAAAAATATTGTGAGAATCCAATAAAAGCAACATTTTATATATACTTCAATGAGCATTTGGTTTAGTCCTCCTTTTGGCTACTGTATATAATGTTGCTGTGAACGTTGGCATACAGATGTGTGAGTCCCTGCTAATATTTTTCAACGTGTTTCAAACCTCTGCACACTTTGAGTGATCATTTCATCTTGAATTTTGACTTTCTCTTGTAGTCTCAACACTTCAGTGAGAGTTTGAGAAAGGGTTATGTCAATAATGATTAGTTGTAATTCACAATTACACGTTTGCAATTTATTGTCTTCATCAAGAATTACTTAGCAGGTCGTTATGCAAATGTCCTTCTCAAAGGAATGGACTTTTTGTATTTGGAAAGGAAAAGAAATGCCAGTAAAAATTTAGAAATGTGTGCTCACTAAGGGCCTTACCTAGTAACATAGTGCTCCTACCATTGCAAGTTCAGAGTTTTCACTCACTTGAGTTAATCAGCCTTTCAGAAATTTCACAAATCAATCTCAGGAAAGACTAATGTGCCATTCAGGATTCTAATTTATTGGTATGTAGTGAAACCCCAACTGTTTTCCAAGCGGAACAGTTAATGTCATCCCACTCTCACCCTCCTTTGTAAGAATCACTCTGTAAATCCTAAGTGAGAGCAATGAGGTAGATACACTGACCAACTCTTTTCTGTCAGTCACACAAGCTATATAATATACATGCAATTTTCATTAGAGCTATACCCATCAGGGGAACTAGAACATTCTGTTGACTTGTCCTTTTTGTGGCCGAAGAGACATTGAAAATTATTTTCTTTTCTAGAGGTCTAATAAGTCACATTGTATTAGGGAATTTTCATGCGAGTAACATGACAATCTGTTGATCAGTCTTCTATGAAGGAGAGTGCTAGGCGTTGTCCTGCTACTATGTCCTAAAGAAATCATTAAGGTCTCAAAAACTAAAATTTGTAAGATTATCCAAAACTGATGAAGCTTAAAGAATAACGAAGGATTTTCTGTAGATCCCTACAGAAAGGAATTAGGGTTATGGCATGAAATTTTCTGCCACTTTAAGGTCTTCCTTGTGAAAAAAAAACTTAGATAGCTTTCAGCCAACTCAGTCCATAGCTCTGACTTCTCTAGAAGGTCCTTATCTCCTGAATTCCAAAACCAGAGGCTTCCTTGGTTGAGAAATTTTTTTGTGGTGGGCGCGCGTTATTCTTGTTGTATATTTAGTTTTTATTTTTTTCAAATTTGTATCCAAATTAGCATTTAGTGAAGCCATGATTTCAGGAATAGATTCCTTAATGCCCCTTACCCATTTAGCACACCCCCCCCACAACCCCTCCAGCAACCCTCAGTTTGTTCTCTGAGTCTCCTGTGTTTGTCTTCCTCCCTGTTTTTATATTATTTTTGTTCCCCTTCCCTTTTGTTCATCTGTTTTGTCTCTTAAAGTCCTCATACGAGGGAATTCATATAATTTTTGTCTTTCGACTAATTTCACTTAGCATAATACACTCCAGTTCCATCCACGTAGTTGCAAATGGAAGGATTTCATTCTTTTTGATTGCTGAGTAATAATCCATGGACTATATATACCCCATCCTTTTTTTAAATTTTTTTTAACGTTTTACCCATTTCTGAGACAAGAAGAGACAGAGTGTGAACAGCGGAGGGTCAGAGAGAGGGAGACACAGAATCTGAAACAGGCTCCAGGCTCTGAGCTGTCAGCACACAAATCGACGCGGGGCTCGAACTCACGGACTGGGAGATCAAATGACGTGAGCCAAAGTCAGCCGCTTAACCGACTGAGCCATCCAGGAGCCCCATACCACATCTTCTTTATCCATTCATCCATCGGTGGACATTTCGGCTCTTTGCATACTGTGGCTATTGTTGAGAGTGCTGCTCTAAACCTGGCGGTGCATGTGTCCCTTCGAAACAGCACACCTGTATCCCTTGCATAAATGCCTAGTAGTGCAATTGCTGGGTCGTAGGTTAGGTCTATTTTTAGTTTTTTGAGGAAACTCCATGTTTTCCAGAATGGCGGCACCAGCTTGCCTTGCCACCAGCAATGGAAAAAGATCCTCTTCTCTGCATCCTCGCCAACATGTGTTGTTGCCTGAGTTGTTAATGTGAGCCATTCTGACAGGCGCAAGGTGGTATCTCAGTGTGATTTTGATTTGTATGGCCATCTGGATGTCTTTGGAGCAGTGTCTATTCATGTCTTTTCCCATTACTTCACTGGATGACTTGTGTTTTGGGTGTTGAGTTTGAGAAGTTCCTTGTAGATTTTGGATACTAACCCTTTCTCTGATATGTTATTTGCAAATACCTTCTCCCATTCTGTAGGTTTCCTTTTAGTTTTGATTGTTTCCTTCGCTGTGCACAAGCTTTTTATTTTAATGAGGCCCCCCTAGTACATTTTTTCCTTTGTTTCCCTTGCCTCCGGAGACGTTTTGAATAAGAAGCTGCAGGCAAGATCAAAGAGGGTCTTGCCTGCTTTCTCCTCGAGGATTTTGATAGCTTCCTGTCTTCCATTGAGGTTTTTCATCCATTTTGAGGTTATTTTTTGTGTGATGAACACCTTTTTATGTGAACATGTTTTGATTTCTCTTGGGTATATACCTATAAATACAGTTGCTGGTTCATATGGTAACTCTGTTAAATAAACTTTTCTGTTTGTTTTTGTTTTGTTTTTTCAACCTTTTGAGAAGGGGCAGGCAACTGGGTGGCTCAGCCAGTTGCGTGGCCGGCTCTTGATTTCAGCTCAGGTCATGATCTCAGGGTTGTGGAATCAAGCCCTACATTGGAGCCTGCTTGGGATTCTCTCCCTCCCTCTCCTCTGTTCCTCTACCCCACTTGTGCACTCTCTCTCAAATAGGTTTAGAACAATTGTTTTTCTAGATTAACCTTTTGAGGAACTGCCAGACTGTTTCCAAAGTGGCAGCAACATTACATTTTCATCAGCAGTTTTTGAGAGTACCCATTTTCCTGATTCTTGCCAATATTTGTCATTATCTGTTACTTTTATGATAGCAATTCTAGTGGGTATGAAACGGCTTCTTGTGGTTTTTGGTTTGCATTTTCTTAGAACTAATGCTGTTGAACATGTCTCCTTTATTTTTGAGACAGACAGTGTGAGCAGGGGAGAGGCAGAGAGAAAGGGAGACACAGAATCTGAAACAAGCTCCAGGCTCCCAGCTGTCAGCACAGAGCCTGATGCGGGGCTCGAACCCAAGAACCGTGAGATCGTGACCTGAACCCAAGTCAGAAGCTTAACTGAGCCACCCAGTCACCCCGAACATCTCCCTTTGAACGTTATTATCCCTTTCTGTATCGTCTTTAAAGAACTAATCCATTCTTTTGCCCGTTTTTCTATTGGATTGTCTTTTCGTTATTGGAAGAGTTATTTAAATATCCTACATACAAATCCCTTAAGAGATATGGGATTTTCAGGTATTTTCTCCTATTTAGTCACTTGCCTTTTCACTTTCTTGATGGTGATACTTGAAGCATAGTATTTTTTAATTTTGATGAAGTAAACTCAATCTGCTTTTGTGTTTTGGTGTCATGTCTAAGAAATCATTGCCAAATCCAGTCACAAACATATACATGTAAGCTTTTTTCTAAGAGTTTTATCATTTTAGCTCTTAGATTTTAATTTTTTATATATGCTATGGGGTAGAGGTCTGATTTTATTACTTTGCCTGTGGGTATCCATCTGTCTCAGTACCGTTTGTTATAAAGACTATTCTTATTCTAATTGTCTGGCACCCTTGTGGAAAATCAGTTCACTATAATGTGAGAGTTTATGTTTAGATTCTCAATGTTAATACATTGATCTATATGTCTGTCCTTATGCCAGTACCATATCAAATTTTATGAAAACTTTTTCCTAGTTATCTTGCAAATTACCAGTCACTTGTGTAATAATAAAAAGTCAATGTAGTAGAACTTAACTTTGCTCCTACAGAGATTTTTGCTTCTTGAAGGACAGTTTCGCCAGCCTATGCTGGCTACGCCAGCCATTGCTGACCCCATGACTCAATGTGAAGTCAGGCTCAAAAAGATAAAATGCTCTTTCTTTAGTGTGTTCAGACTTTTATCTATTTATTTATATTTATATGTATTTTTAGAACATGCACAAGCAGGACGAGGGGGTGTGTGGGGAGAGAGAGAGGAGAGAGAATTTTTAGCAGGCTTCACAGTGTTGAGGCTGACAGTGGTCTTGGTCCCATGACCTTGGGATCATGACCTGAGAGGTTGAGGCTCAACTGACTGAGCCACCCAGGTTCCCCGCCTGTGCAAACTTTTAGTGTCTCAGTGGTGCCCACTTTCATTTCCATCAAATCTTGGCCATAGGATCTCTTGACTCAGTCTACCGTTTACTTCATGTTTTATTATCTCATTATAATGCATAGACTCATCCATAGTTTTCACCATCTAGGAAGGAAAAATTAACTCTGAGCTATTCCTCTTTCCTGTTAAGCAATCTTGCTAATCCATCATCTTGCATTTCACAATGAGATCCTCTTCTGACCTGGTTCTTTTGTGTAACACTGGTGTTAATCCTGTTCTTGGCACAGATCCTACATTCTTGGAAACACAGTAGTCTGTATCCCCTTGTTTCACTTAAATAGAAAGATATGCATAGCTATACGTTATAGCTCAGCATATAATTAATGGAATAATCATTACATCATTCAAATAATACAGCTGTACATAGTGAGTTAGTATTAAGTTGATTTATCAGAGACAGATAGTAAATTGGTAATTTGAATGACAACAAACTTTGAAGCCAACTTGTATGATATGGAGAAGCATTGTGGGACAAGACAAAGAGGTCTTTGTGGTCTTACCTCCCCACAAAAACAAGGTTGGAATAAAGTAAAAGAGAATGTGCAGTTAATTTAAGTAGTACTAAAGGACAGTACATTTGTTTTGCTACTGAAAAGATGAAAAATGATTCTATAACATTCTCTTTATTTCCTCACTGAGGAAAGGAGAATGAAGATTGAGTATTCAATGGAATAAAAAATACTAAAAGCTGCCTATTTCCTTTAATTGAAATCAGATCAAAGGCCCAGTTTTGGTTATCACATTGACTCTTTATAGTTTTTCAACTATTGTGCTTCAAATCGTATGTCTCTGTGCTTCTACCTTGGGAAATTCTAAAGAGGCATTTCTGCCTACCCGTAAGAATTTTGGAATTGAAGGGAGTCTTAGCAAAAGATCTTAGAGACAGGAAGATGGCAGAGGAGTAGGAGGACTCTAGGCTTGCCTCATCCCACGAATACAACTAGGTAACAGTCAGCTCACCCTAAATACCCCAGAAATCGACCTGAAGACTGAGAGAACAAACTCCACAACAAAAGAGAGAAAAG
>NW_026057839.1:0-10656 GCF_023721935.1 Panthera uncia
GGGTCCTCTCTCTTTTCTTTTTGAGAAGCTTGGCTAGAGGTTTATCAATTTTGTTTATTTTTTCAAAAAACCAACTCTTGGTTTCATTGATCTGCTCTACAGTTTCTTAAATTCTATATTGTTTATTTCTGCTCTGATCTTTATTATTTCTCTTCTTCTGCTGGGTTTTGGGTGTCTTTGTTCTGCTTCTATTTCCTTTAGGTGTGCTGTTAGATTTTGTATTTGGGATTTTTCTTGGAGAAACCACTTTTCAATTAACGTCTTTTTTCAGTGATTTAGAAGGGTTTGGAGAGGTCAGGAATTATAAGAAAAGTGCTATACACTCAAATCTGTGAAAGAAACTGGAGATAACATCTTTCAACTAACATCTTGTTTCATTAATTGGAAGTGTTTGGATATCCAGGACTAGAAGTATAAGTAAAGTGCTATATACTCAATATTGTAGAAACAACATTGTGGAGAGATTATCTTTTACCTAACACCCGGTTTCATTAAGTTAGAAGGGTTTGGAAACACAGGCCTAGAAGTATAAAAAAATGACATATTCTCAACACTCTGAAACAACACTGTGAAGAAACCATCTCTCAACTAACATCTTGTCTCACTAAGTTGAAAGTGTGCAAATCTAGGCATGCAATTATAAGGAAAGTGCCATATACTCACCTCTGTGAAGCAACACTGCGGTGATATCATCTTGACATGAACATTTTATATCACTAAGTTTGAAGTGTTTAAAAACTAGCCCTACAAATATAAGGAAAGTACCATATACTCAATGCTGAAACAACACTGTGGAAAAATCATCTTTCAAGTAACATGTCTTTTTACTAAGTTAGAAATTTTTTTTTTATTTTTTTTTAAATTTTTTTTTCAACGTTTTTTATTTATTTTTGGGACAGAGAGAGACAGAGCATGAACGGGGGAGGGGCAGAGAGAGAGGGAGACACAGAATGAGAAACAGGCTCCAGGCTCCGAGCCATCAGCCCAGAGCCTGACGCGGGGCTCGAACTCACAGACCGCGAGATCGTGACCTGGCTGAAGTCGGACGCTTAACCGACTGCGCCACCCAGGCGCCCCAAGTTAGAAATGTTTTGAAAGTAGTCCTAGATATATAAAGAAAGTTCCATACTCTCAATTCTGTGAGACAGCACTTTGGAGAAACCATCTGCGAACTAACATCTTGTTTCATTAAGTTAGAAGTGTTGTAAAATCTAGGCTGGAGGTATAAGAAAAGTGTCATATTCTCAATTCTGTGAAACAACACGGTGGAGACAACATCTCTCAAAAACATCCGGTTTCACTAAGTTGGAATTGGTGTAAACGTAAGCTTAGAAGTATAAGGAACGTGCCATATAGTCAACTCTGTGATACAACACTGTGGACAAACCATCGTTCAACTAATATCTGGTCACTAAAAATTTAAGGAAAGTGCCATATACTCAATCTGTTATACAACACTGTGGAGAAATAATCTTTCAACCAACATCTTGTTTCACTAAGTTAGAAATGTTTAGAAAGGTAGGTCTAGATGTATAAGGAAAGTGCCATATTCTATATAGTGTGAAACAAACCTGGAAAAGCCATCTGAGAGGTAACATTTTTTTCACTCAGAATTGTTTGGAAACCTAGGCCGAGAGTATAAGGAAAGTGCCATATACTCAACTCTGTGAAACAACACTGTGTACAACCCATCTTTCCATTAACACCTTGTTTCACTAATTGAGAAGTGTTTGGAAATCTGGACTAGAAACATAAGAAATGTGTCATATTCTCAACTATGTGAAACAACACTGTGAACAATCTTTCAACTAACATCTACTTTCAAGAAGTTAGCAATGGACATATCATGTAAAAAGAAAATAAACAAGGAAACATGGCTTTGAATGACACACTGGCCCTGATGGACTCAACAGATATATTGAGATCATTCCATCCTAAAACAGCATAATACACATTCTTTACAAGTGAACATGGGACATTCTCAGAACACACCACATGTTAGGTCACAAAATAGATCTGCACAAATACAAAAAGACTGAAGTCATTCCATGCAACTATTCTGACCACAGTGCTATGAAACTAGAAGTCAACTACAAGAAAAAGTGTGGAAAGACAACAAATACATGATAGTTAAATAACATTCTGCTAAATAGTGAATGCACAGTAGAAGAAGAAGAAGAAGATAAAGAGGATGAAGAAGAAGAAAAATAAAAGAAGAAGGAGAGGAAGGAGGAGGAAGAAGAATGAGAAGGAGGAGGAAGAGGAATAGATGGAGGAGGATGAGGTGGAGGAGGAGGAGAAGAAGGAGGAGGAAGAGGAGAATGAGAAGAAGAGGGAAGAGGAGGAGAAGAAGGAGCAGGAGGAGAAGGGGAAGAAGGAGGAGGAGAAAGGGAAGGGGGAGGTGAAGGATAAGAGGTAGAGGAAGAGGAAGAAGGAGAAGGAAAGGGAGAAGGAGAAAGGGAAGAAGAAGGGGAAGCATAACAGGAAGAGGAAGAGAGAGGAGGAGGAGAAGGAGAAATTTTAGAAGTGCATGGAAAAATCCAAAATCTATAAAGAACTTATCAAACTCAGCATCCCCAAAACAAATAATCCAGTGAATAAGTGGGCAAAGGACATGAATAGGCACTTTTCCAAAAAATTCTTCCACAAAGCTAACAGACACATGAAAAGATGCTCCACATCACTCATCTTCAGGGAAATACACACCAAAACCATAATGACATATCACCTCACACCAGTCAGAATGGTTAAAATTAACAACTCAGGCAACAACAGATGTTGGTGAGGATGCAGAGAAAGAGAAACCCTTTTGCACTGCTGTTCAGAATGCAAACTGGTGCACCCACTGTGGAAAACAATATGGCAGTTCCTTAAAAAATTAAAAATGGAATTACCCTATGACTCAGCAATTGCAGTACTAGGTATTTCTCCAAAGGATACAGGAGGGGTGATTTGAAGGGGCACATGCATCCCAACGTTTTTAGCTTCATTATCAACAGTAGCCAAAGTATGGAATGAACCCAAATGTCCAACTGATGAATGGATAAAGAAGATGTGTTATATATGTACAATGGAATATTACTCAGTGATGAAAAAGAATGAAACATTGCCATTTGCAACAACGTGGATGGAACTGAAGTATATTATGCTAAGCAAAATAAGTCAGTCTGAGAAGGACAAATATATTATTTTACTCATATGTGGAATAAAGAAACAACAGATGAACCTATGGAAAGGGAAGAAAAAATAAGATAAAATCAGAGAAGGAGGCAAACCATAGGAAATCTTTAAAAAAAAAAGAACAAACTGAAGTTGTTTGGAGGGGAGGTGGGTGGGGTATGTGTTAAATGGATGATTAAGGGGGACACTAGTTGGGGTGAGCCCTGGGAGTTATATATAAATGATGTCACTAAATTCTATTCCTGAAATCATTACTATACTATATGTTAAGTAAATTGGATTTAAATTTTTAAATAGTGCATGGAAAAAAATGAGAGTGGAAACATAATGGTGGAAGACTTCTGAATGCAGCAAAACCAAATCAAAGAGGGAAATTATAGCAATACAGGCCTACCACAAGATGCAAGAGAAATCTCAAGTAAACCACCTAGTCTTCCATCTAAAGAAGCTAGAAAAAGAACAAGAAACAAACTTAGAACCAGCAGAAGGAGGGAATAATGAAGATTGGAGCAGATACAAATTACATAGAAAGAAAGAAAGAAGAAAGAGAGAGAAAGAGAAAGACACAGAGAGAAAGAGAGAGGAAGCAAGGAAGGAAGGAAGGAAGAAAACAAAAACAATAGAAGGGATCAATGAAAGCCAAAACTGGCTCTTTGAAAAAAATCAATAAAATTGATAAACCTCTAGCCAGATTTATCACAGAAAAAAAGAATGGACAAAATTACATCAAATCACCAATGAGAAAGGAGAAATAACAACTAATACCATAGAAATACAATCATAAGGGCATACTATATAAAAATACATGCCAGAAAAATGCAAACCTAGAAGAAATGCTTAAATTCCTAGAAACATATAAACGACCAAAATGGAAAAAAAAAATAGAAAGAGGAAATTTGAACAGACTGATACCCTGTAAGAAAATCAAGTCAGTCATTAAAAACTTCTAACACAGTGTCCAGGACAGATGGCTTCACAGGCAAATTCTACCAAACCATTAAAGAAGATTTAATATCTATTCTTCTTAAAGTATTCCCAAAAATAGAAATGGAAGGAAAACTCTGGATTCATTCTACAAGGCCAGCATTACCCTGATACCAAAACCAGGTAAAGACACCACTACAAAAGAGAAGTACAGGCCAATATCTCTGATGGACATACATGCAAAAACTCTCAGTACAAGAATAGCCAACATAATTCAATATCCGTAAAAAAAATCAGTCACCATGATCAACTGGGATTTATTCCTGGGTCACAACTGTTGTTCAATATTCACATGCCAATTATTGTGATATATCACATCAATAAGAGAAAGGTTACAAACCATAAGATCATTTCAACAGATGCAGAAAAGCATTTGGTAACATAAAACACCCACTCATGATAAAAAAGAAAAAACTTCAACAGAGTAGGTTTTGAGGGAACATACCTCATAATAAAGGCCATCTATGAAAAACACAGCTAACATCATCCTTAATAAGAAAATACTGAGGTCTTTCCCCTTAGGTACAACACAAGGATGTCCACTCTTACCATGTTCACTCAAAATAGTACTGAAAGACATAGCCAAACCAATCAGACAAAAAGAAATAAAAGAAGTCCATATCAGTGTGGAAGAAGTAAATCTCTCACTATTGGCAGATGACAGGATACTATGTATAGAAAAGCCTAAAAACTCCACAATAAAAATGGCTAGAACTGATAAATGAATTCAGTGAAGTCTCAGGATCCATAAATCAATATACAGAAATTTGTTGCATTTCCATAGACTAATAATGAAGCCACCAAAAGAGAAATTAAGAAAACAATCCCATTTAGAGTTGCACTCAAAATAATAACATACCAAGAATATACCTAACCAAACAGAACTTACCCTGAAAATGGTAAAACACTGATGACAGAAATTCAAGATGACACAAAGAAATAGAAAGACATTCTGAGCTCATGGATCAAAACAAACATGTTTGAAATGTCTATTGTACCCAGAGCAATCTACTCATTTAATGCAATCCCTATCATTTTTCACAGAACTAGAACAGACAATCCTAAAATTTCTGTGGAACCCTAAGAGACTCCAAAGGGCCAAAACACTCCTGAAAGAGAAAAGCAAAGCTAGGTGCGTGACAAAAATAGGTGGCACAAAAATAGTCACACAGATCAATAGAACAGAAGACATCCAATGGCTAACAGACACATGAAAGGATGCTCCACATCACTCATGCTCAGGGAAATGCAAATCAAACCACAATGTCAGACCTCCTCATACCTGTCAGAAAGGCTAAAATGAACAACTCAGGCAGTAACAGATGTTGGCACAGATGTGTTGAAAGGGGATCCTTGCATATGGGTGGCTCAGTTGGTTGAATGTCTGACTTCAGCTCAGGTCATGATCACGGGCTTTGGGTTTGAGCCCCATGTTGGGCTCTATGCTGACAGCTCAGAGCCTGGAGCCTGCTTGGGATTCTGTGTCTCCCTCTCTCTCCGCCCCTTCTTTCAATTTTTGTCTCTCTCTGTCTCAAATATAAAAATAAAATGTTCAAAAAAAAGGAGGAGGAGTGCTTTCTAACACTCTCCTTAAAAAAAATCATAACAGAGTGGCTGCACCAGTTTGCATTCCAACCAGCAGTGCTAGAGTGTTTCCCTTTCTCCATATCATCACCAGCAGGTGTTGTTTCTTGTGTTGTTAAGTTTAGCCATTCTAACAGATGTGAAGTGGTATATCATCATGGTTTTGTTTTGCATTCCCTTATGATGATTGATGTTGAGCATCTTTCCATGACTCTGTTAGCCATCTGGAAGTCTTCTTTGGAAAAGTGTCTATTCAGGTCCCATTCATAACTGGGCTGTTTGTTTTTTGGGTGTTGAGTTTGATAAATTGTGTCTCAATTTTGCATCTTAACCCTTTATCAGATATGTCCCGTGCAAGTGTCTTCTTCCATTCTTTAGGCTGTTTTTAGTTTTGTTGATTGTTTCCTTTACTGTGTAGGCCTTTTGATTTTGATGAGAATATTACCCCACCATCAAAAAGCATGGAGTTTTGCTATTTGCAACTATGTGGTTGGAACTAGAATGTATTATGTGAAGCAAAATGAGTCCATTTGGAAATGACAAATATCATAGAATTTCACTGCTATGTGGAGTTTAACACATGAGATGTGGGGAAGAGAAGAAAAGGGGGTGTTTAACAACAGAGAAGAAACTGAGGGTTGATGGAGGGAGGTGGGTGAGGGATGGGCTAGATGAATGATGGGTATTGTGATGAGCACTGGGTGTAAGTGATGAATCACTGAATCTACTGTCTGATAATAAGGTTTCCCTTTCAGGGCCCTTAGTGTCAAAGCAGAGATGACACATGCCTACATGAATTATTTGTGCAAATCTCTAATCACTGTCTTTGGTTTCTAGAAGCAGACCCGTCCCCACTGGAATCAAAGGTGATGGTAGCTGAAATCATGGCAACAATCACCCTCCAGTAAAGGAGTTGAGGCTGCTTTCACTAGTGAAGAATGAGTGCCCTTATCTCTAATGCACAACAAGGGGTCTAGTTTCAGGAGTTTGGTGAAATATTTTTGCTGGTTTGGTGGATGAGAAATTGCACCAAATTCATTGTCCTATTTTCACTTTTCTGATGAGTGAGGCTGGACATTCATCACTTACAGCCATTCCAGAATGTAGCCACTGTTCTCTGTTCTGGTAAGCCTGAACACACTCTCCTGGACATTCCCAGGGTACACAGACAGTGATCCATGTCCAGCCAGGAAACTACTCAGCTGTTAGTGACTCACTTCTAATCATTGGAACATAGTCGAAGTAATAGGAGGTCAGTTTCAAAATTTCATGACACAAATTCTGTCCTTTTCTTCTTATTTGCTTTGTCCTGTGTTTGTTCTATCTCTCTCTGTGTCTCTCTATTCCTCTCTCACGCTCTCTCGGTCTTTTTATCCTTCCCTTGTCTCTCTGCTCTCTGTCCTCATTTTCTCCCTCTGTTTCTCCTCTACCTCTGGAAATGGGGAATCAAGCACTTGATTCCATGCTCCTGTGAAATGACAGAGAGAGAGATAGAGAGAGAGAGGGAGGGAGCTGGGTGGGGGTGACACAAATGATGAGGCAAGAGGGAAGTAAGAGGCTCTTTGTAATTAAAATTCAGACATCTTATCACTTTGGCTGTATTCTCTCGGTCAGAAGCCAGTTTCTAAATACTTAGTGGTTACCCAAGGTGGGGATCACTGAAAGCCATTGTGGAGGTGGCCCACCTCATAAGATGAGATGATGTACATGGGTCTCATTCTATTATGAGACAATTGAACGGTTTTATCCCATGGATGACAATATCTGAATTTCCATTAATTACAAAGCATTCATGGGGCTGACCTAAAAATGAGGGAATGACCTAATGACCTAAAATGACCTAATGACCTAAAAATGATGGAAGTGACTATTCCAGTATCATACTGCTGGAATCCACGTCTGTTTTGAGTCATATTCCAACTCCTTCTTGTAATTCTTCAATCACTAAATTTTGCCTTCGACACATATGACACCATCCCACAGGTGGAATAGATAGTATCTCAGATACACCTGATGAGGTCCCTAGAAAGTAGGTTCTAGACTCATCGTCATCCCCTTTGTTCAGGTTTGGAGACTGGGGAGGTCCTGAGAGGCACAGTGATTTTCTCAGGAGAAAGAACTAGTAAGACAAAGGAGGTCCAAATTTAACTCTGTCTTCTCAGTGCTAGAATCTTCATTACATCTTCAGGGAACTGTAAAGAGGGATGTTTTGACTAATTTTTTATGGCTAAGGAGTTGGCATGGGGGATGAGAAGCGGCAATAAACACCCATAGGGGGATTTGGGTAAGTCTGATTCAAAGAAGGTGCCCTGGTAAGAGAATTTTCAAAAAGTGATCTCACATCTTTGGTCCTAGACCTCAACAGAACTTAGAACTGTGATAACCAATCACCCACATTCCAGACACAGCCCCCTATTCATCTCACTTGAGTGGAGACACTTGAGTGGAGGATAGTTAGATGTTCCAATATTGTCTCCTTGGTTTCAGATCTGGGTTCGGAAAGCTCAGAATGAGAATTGTCTTTGTTACTATAAATTTTTTTTTAACGTTTATTTATTTTTGAGATAGAGAGAGAGACAGAGCATGAATGGGGGAGGAGCAGAGAGAGGGAGACACAGAATCGGAAGCAGGCTCCAGGCTCTGAGCCATCAGCCCAGAGCCTGATGCGGGGCTCGAACTCACGGACCGCGAGATCGTGAGATCCTGACCTGAGCTGAAGTCGGACGCTCAACCGACTGAGCCACCCAGGCGCCCCTGTCTTTGTTACTATAGACATTGGTTCAGCCATCAGTCCCAATGTATCTGGTCATTTTGGAGAAGACACCGAAAGGTAACAGAAGAGACCATGGCAGGCCAATTCAGGCCAGGACAAAATTGTGGTTCTACCTGAGCAGCTCCACACTTCTTGTCCCTCATCACATGTGTGTGTTGGGGAGCGACAAGACAAGGAATTAGGGTTGGGTCCTTCCTGGGAAGAAGCTGGTTGTTAGATGTTGGAAGCCTGGTGGGTCTTTCTTGTTCATGCTTTAGATCATGGCTGGTTCATGAGGTGAGTTCCTCTACCCATATGTTAGTCCTGAGACCTACAAGTTTTATCTTGTTTCCTCCCTGACTAGAGTTCTTTGCAGATTCCCTACTATGCCCCAATTTTGGAACAGATTTTCTCTTGAAAGTATCTCCCAGTAGCAGTGTCCAGACATGTCCCTTATTCCTTCTGGCCAAGCTACCAGGCACAGTCTTTGCAGAACTCAAAGAGATCATCGAGGATCTGGCTGATGGGTTCAACATCTCCATCCTCCCAGACAAGGGGCAGGTACATCAAGCCACCATTACTGTCCAATACTGACCTGAGGTGAGAACAAGAGTAGAGGGACCTCCATAACCAGGACCCTGGGATGACTGGGGTGGGACCAGACCCAGAATCAAATCTGGGCACTCCCCTGGGGCCCTCCCAGGGCTTTCCCACATGAGCACTCCACAGGCCTATTCCCAAATCAATCTGAACTTCCCCATGTAAACCACCAGCCACATGGTAAAGTAGAAATGCACTCTTCACATACATGTTAGAATAGTTAAAAAATGTATATTGTTTTTGCATTTTATTATTGCTTTGATTGTTTTAACTACCTGTCCAGATATCCAGTGTATCAATCAGCTCAAATGTCCTTGCAGACTTTTTCCAAGTCTTATAAATTACCACTCTTGATATGGTGGTTTCTACAAGATAGGGTAGGGGTGGATTAATGCAGTATGTATATTTCTTTGCAACTTATGTGACAGAACATGTAAAATCATCATAGGCCCACCAGGTCAGAAACTTTGGCCTTATGCATCTTCATAATATCTCATAAGGAAAATAATTTGTCACCGATTTAGATTTTCCATGTTCTTGGACCTTGAAAAGTGTCGATTTTATTGCCACTTTAGCAATTCTACAGGTTACATCTTCAGTGTCCTAATAGTCTGTATTGATTTGCTAGGTGTGCCATAATATACAACCACAGAATGGGTGAGAGTCCTCTAACGCCTACTGGCCTGGTAATGGTCTCTGTCTCTACAGATCTCCACCCAGGAAGTTGTTTAGGAGCTGGAAAATGGGTTCAACTACTCCATCTCCCTAGACAAGGGACAGATGCATCAGGCCAGCAACAAAGGCCAAAATTGGTCTTTTTTAAGTATAGGCACAGAGGAGGTCACCACAGCCAGGACCCCAGGATAACTGGGGTGGGCCCAGATCCTTGACTCAAATCTGGCAACTCCTAAGACCATTCCAGGAATATGATTATTCCATATCCTTCCCATCCCTGTCAGGAGCTGACCAAGCCTCAGATTATTTATTGGGAATGTCATGCAGCCTATTCTTTGATGCTTCTCAGTTCTGGTGTGCATAATCTTGAGAAACCACAGGAAATCCCTAATCCTCCTTCAATATTGTTGGAGACTCACTGGAATAATTCTCTTACAACAGGATATTAACACATAGAGGTTTTACTGTTTTCACCTAACAAAATGCCTTGAAGGTATCAATTATTTATCATTCCCCTCAAATCAAGATGTACTTTTAAAGCTTAGAACAGTTTATGGTGTGGGCACTCAGGTCCCGCGTCTTGCACAAGTTCATGAGGTGATGGGAGTTTCTGGTCTGAGCTCCAGTCCTTGATCTTCCTGGTGTCTCATGGTGATGCTGCTGATTATATTTTCCTCTTGTCCACCAGTGTGAAAAAGAGTCCACATTGTGCCTGGATGAGGCCTGCACAATGTAAACACTCATGGAAGGCATGTCTCTGGTACCAGCACACCCAAGTAGAAACATCACTTACATCACCACATTCCTCGGCCCCTATGAGGTCTTCACCAGCTCCCAAAAGATCCTGGACCATCTATTTAATAGGTGAGTGCCTGCCCGCC
>NW_026057840.1:0-1233 GCF_023721935.1 Panthera uncia
TTCAAAATAAGTTCCCATTCTAGCAGAGAGGGTATACCTCACTGGTAGAACATTTAACGGCAAAATAAGTTCACATTCTGAAAAATTAAGGGTTAGGACATCACCATACTAATTTTGGGGGAACACAATAAGTCCATTCTAGGTAATCCAAAATATAGCCTCAAAGATTATGGTTCAGATAGCATTAACCATAGTAACAGATACAATTAATTTTTAGCAGAATATTCCTTTTTTTCTCTTGGGAGGCAATCCACATGGTGGTAAGAGTCCAGTCTCTGGCACCAGACTGCCTGGGCGTCTGTCCTAGCTTTTCCACTTACAGTTTTCACTCTCTGGCCTTGTTACTTTACCTGGATAATGGGAATGATACTAAAATCTAGGCTCATAAACATTAAGAGTTAAAACATGTGTCTTAAACACTCGGACAAGAATGTGAGGCAAATCTCCTCCTGAACCCGATACTCATTGTCACTTGCAGATCATTCTCCTCCCCTCTTCCCTAAAAAACACCAAACTTTAACCATCCTGTCATCAGACTCTGCTAAATTCTACCTTTCCCTGTAGTCATTGACTAACTCCAAGTCAGTATCCCTCTTTTCTTGCAGACTACAGCTCCTGGATGAATGTTTCCTCTCCAAGCCATGAAGAGGATGGTTCTTTCCTTCCCTCTATCTCCTGTTTATCTTTCCTCTTCAGTTCTTCTTCCTTTCCTGGCCCTGAAGTGTTTCAGTTCTCAGGTTCCCTTCTCTGCCTTGTGTTTACTTCACACTACACTCTCCCTGAATAATCTCGTTCTGGCTTCAACTATGACCTTTAACAATGTCTTCCAAATCTCTACCTCTAGCTTCTAACTCTCTCCCAAGTTTTCAATACAAATTTCTAAGACTACTGAAAATTCCATGAGTATCTTATTTTTAGTGTGTCCAAAATCAAACATTAAACATTATTTCCCTTACTACCCTTGAAATCCCTTCCTAAAAAGTAAATACTTCAACTACATCTCTCCTCTCCATGCTTTGCAACTGTGCATCTCCATTGCTAGGATTGCTTTAATGTAAATTTAATCCAGCAAATATGTAGCAAGCATCCACTACAGTGTCACACTCTATCCATTTAAGTCCCAAACCTGTACTGGCTGCCTCTCGCATACTGGCTCTCTTTTGTCTTCACATTTCCCTCTAATGACAGCCCTGGTTCTCTGTGCTCCTTCTCAGTAAAACTCTTCCATAAAGT
>NW_026057840.1:86233-87000 GCF_023721935.1 Panthera uncia
TCTCATAGATTAATTGGCCATATAAGTGTGGGCTTATTTCTGGGCTCCCATTTTGTTCCAGTTATCTATGTGCCTATTTTTGTGCCAGTATCATACTGTTTTGATCACCACAGCCTTGTAGTACAGCTTGAAATCCAGGATTGTGATACCTCCAGCTTTGTTCCTCTTTCCCAAGATTGCTGTGGCTATTCAGGGTCTTTTTAGATTCCATACAAATTTTAGAAGTATTTGTTTTAGCTCTGTGAAAAGTACTACTGGTATTTTAACAGGGATTGCATGGAGTCTGTAGATCATTTTGGATTGTATGGACATTTGAACAATATCAATTCTTCTAATCTGTGAGCATCACTTATCTTTCCATTTGTTGTGTCATCTTCAATTTCTTCCATCAATGTCTTATATAGTTTTCATAATATAGGTTTTTCACCTCCATAGCGATTTTATTCCTACATATTTTATTATTTTGGGTGCATCTGTAAATAGGATTGTTTTAATTTCTCTTCCTGCTTCTTCTTTATTATTGTATAGAAATACAACATTGGGGCGCCTGGGTGGCTCGGTTGGTTAATCATCCGACTTATGATCTCACAGTCTGTGAGTTCGAGCCCCGCATCAGGCTCTGTGCTGACCGCTCAGAGCCTGGAGCCTGTTTCAGATTCTATGTCTCCCTCTCTCTCTGCCCCTCCCCTGTTCATGCTCTGTCTCTCTCTGTCTCAAAAAATAAATAAACGTTAAAATTAAAAAAAAGAAATACAACAGATTTCCGT
>NW_026057841.1:0-1183 GCF_023721935.1 Panthera uncia
GCTTCTGCTGACATACGTTTACAGACCTTCCCATTCAGGTTTGTGGATGTGTATTTTCACTTCTCTTGGGCGTATATAAACGGAGTGGAGTTGTAGGGCCCTGTGACGTCCGTTCACTCATGTGCGTGTGTGTGAAAACGGTTTGTGTGGAGTGAAAGAGTCCGTGACCTCTGGAGTGACCTCTGGAGCCCCACATTCTTGAAATCCGTCGTGAATACAGCCGGGATGTGTGGCCACACGGGGGCACCACACCTGCTTGCATCCATCAGATGAGCTCCACATCAAAAGTAGAGTAACAAGGGTGATGCACGACTCAAGGACCATTCCAGAAGCCTGCAGGCCCCCACAGGTGCTAGGCCAACGCGGTAGGACTGATTTGGTAATGGGCCCAGAGGAGCCACGACCTCGAGGAGAAGGGAACGGCCTTGTGGCCAGCTGCGTGCAGCTAGGCCTCCTGACTACAAAGTATGGCCAAGGTTATGGGGGGAGCGGGGAGCACATTGTCAAATGGTGTAGTTGGTGAAAGACGGCTGGGTGTTGTGGGGCGAGGGGGGATGAACCTTTTTGTGTTGATGACGGTGATAGTATCTATGTCATAGGGCCGAGGCCAGGATTTTAGAGGTGCCATCGAGATGTCCCAATGGAGGGCCTCCCTTCCTTCCTGGCACGTTTCTACTCCTCAGTCCCTTCTGGGCCTCACTGGCGTGGTCCCGGGCTCCGCATCGAATAGGCCCCGCCTTTCCCCTCCCTGGCCAGCCCTCTCCTTCTCTGCTTTCCTGGCTGCTCGCACCCACCTCCAAACCGCCGGTGCCTTACAGGGACTCCCTCTACCCACCTTTGACACCGCCTCGCTCCTGCCACGCCCGCCCGGCAGGCCGGCCCTATGCCCCCGACCCGCTCAGGACACCGCCCACCCAATCCCTGGTGACAGCAGAGCCACGTTATTGGGTTTTGTCCCGTCGCTCCTTGGGCTCCAGCCAATCAGCGTCGTCTGCGCCAGGCCGGCAACGCCCCGAGCAGCGGGCGTCAGCGGGGGCCAGGCTGGAAACCGCACGCTGACAGGGGTGGGCAACTGCCCTGGTACCCTGGGCTCAGTCGGAAATGGAACGCTGCTCTTAAGTGCGGCCTGACCAGCAGGAGACAGGGGAATGCCTAGAGAGAAGGGGACACTGGGGGGGGGGGG
>NW_026057841.1:56183-57000 GCF_023721935.1 Panthera uncia
GGGGGGGGGGTGCGTATCCCAGCCCCGTGACCCCGGGAACACGCAAGCAGCCACAGTAAGCCACATTCAGGGGTACTTTCCTTCTTTCAACCCCGGGAGTATATGGCGTTCATAGTTACGGCAAAGCCTCGGGGAAGAGTTCTACACCCAAGATGGCCGGCCGGAAACAGGCTTCTCGCGCCGATGTGGCGAGGCCAGATTGGCTAGCTGGCCGCCCGCCTTTGAACGCTCAGCTGTGTCCCGGTTCAGCTCTGGAGCGGAGCCCCGCCCGCACGCAGGCGCACAAAGCTGCTGCATCTATGGTCCGGAAGTGTGACAGAGCGTCCACCCGCTCTGGCCAGGACTCTATGGTTCCTATGCGCGAAGATCGGCCGCCTATATAAGGCATGCGCAGGCGTGGGAGCGCCTCTTTTCCTTCGGCGCGGTGAGTAGTCGTGGTTCTGGAGTTGTGCGTTGTCCTTGCTGGTTCTCTGTCCCGGTTTGAGGCCTGTCCGCGTCTTCTGTTCCGACTTTGTCTGTTTCGTTGCAGCCACAGAAGATCTTGGTGTCGCCATGGGCCGCCGCCCCGCCCGGTGGTGAGTGCCAAATCCGTGCAATTTCGCTGATGTGAAAAATGGAGGGAGAACTGTACTTCAACGCTAAAATTAACCGTGGGGTGGGGCCTCCGGGGCACCTTTTCTATATTGCGAACGGACTCCACGTTTTTGCTGATATTCCGGGTCGCTTGGGGATTTCGTTTACACTGTCTGTTTCTTTTAAAGTTCAGGCCTTTCTTAAGCGTTTCTTCTGTTTTGTTGGGGTGCCAGATTTACCTTGG
>NW_026057842.1:0-3968 GCF_023721935.1 Panthera uncia
TGTGAAAGCAGCTTTTCTGCCATAGTACTAAATTAGGGTGCTTTCACCCTGAATATCTAATCTTGTTAGTTTCATATACCTGTGTCTTGGGCACCTTTGCGTTGTTTCTATCTCAGACCTTGGCCTCTCCCTCTCTATTCTGGGGCTCTGCACCCCCTCTCTATTTTGGGTTGCCTTTGCACCTTCCTATTCCTGGTACCTTTGTGCCTCCCTATTCTCAGGGTGTCTTTGCACCCCCCTATTCTTGAGGTGCCAATCTGGTTTACCGAAACTCAGGTGTGAGCATTTGATGACTTTGTATTTCTTTATGCCTTGTCAACCCATTGGTGTAAGCCTGGGGGATTCCTAAACTTATCCCCCACATGGGAGGTTACCTAACATGCCCAAAGTCACAAAGATAATAGGTGTCACAGTCCAGAGTCACGCCTAGGTTTCCTTTGGCAGACAGCACAATAGGGACTCCCCCTCCTCCTTCAGGGCCAGGCAGTTCCCTTCGGCTGTGACTCAGTTCCTCGGGGTGAGAGAGAGACTCATCCCAGAGGGACCATCCCACACTCACTCCTGCCTGAGGACACCCCCTGGGAGCAGGGCCTGCCGGTCCAGCCCCACCCAAGCAGCACTTGCGTCCAGGTTTCTGGGGCATGTTCCTACATATTTCACTATAAGCAAAGAGGCACTTTCATGAACACAGCCAATGGGGAAGAAGGAAGTCCCCGCTTTGTGGATGAGGAGATTGAAGTTAAAAAGAGACTAAAAGGCTTGCCCAAGACACATTGCGGATAGGGGCGCCTGGGTGGCTCCACTTAAGTGTCTGGCTCAGTTTCTGCTCAGGTCAGGACCTCCCGGTTTGTATGACTGAGCCCTGCCTAGGGCTTTGCACTGACAGGGCAGAGCCTGTTTGGGATTCTCTCTCTCCCTCTCTCTCCATCTCTCTCCTGTTTGCTCGCACGCGCTTTCTCTGAAAATAAATAAATGAACTTAAAAAAAAAAAGACACATTGCAGATACAGTGCCTATTGGGACCCAAGCCTGACTCCAGTGCCCGTGTTCTTAGGTCACTGGGGTGAAGCATACCCACCCAGGTTTGAACAACACGGGCCAAGCAGCAGCTGCTTCGTGAGTTATCGTGAAGGTCAAATGAGATCTCACACGCAGAACCCTCGGGATGGCTGTGGGCGCATCATAAATGCCTTATGCACCTTCACTCATGACGGTGATGCTCGTGTCCGAGCTGTGACATGTGGGTTTGACCTGTTCAAGCTCGTGTGAATCCGAAATTCCTGAGGATTGAAAGGTTAACGACACTCATAAATGTCTTACGGAGATAAGTTCTCCGATAAACATAGCTAATGAAGCTGATGACACTTCTGAATTAAGTCTCAAGATCATGGTTTGCACACGAAGAACCCCTCAGGTGCCCCAGCACCTTCGGTTTTCATCCATGAGGCTGTGAGGCTTCTGGCTGATATTTCTAAGGTCTCCTGCAGATTCTGAAGCAGGCATCTGGCACTTGCAAACGAAGGGCTGACTCTCCTGGAAAGCGAAGAGACCTCTGGTTGCCTTCTGGAAAAAAAAAAGAGAGACGCTGCCTGTCTCCTCCGTGGCCTAACAGGACACGGCAAGATCCACCTCTGGAAGCCACAGGGAAACCACGGAATAAGTCGGAGCTCGATCTGGCCTGAGGCAGGGCGGTCTTTGCCGTATTTGCACTCTCGTGTACACGTTCCAGGGCTGGTCTCTTTTTTCTCCTCTGCACCCCCGTGGGTGTATGTGTGGTGGCGGGGGGGGGTCCACTCCCCTCCGTGGTTTTCATCCACATCAGTAGTTTCTCCCCGGGGCTGCCTTCCAAACCACTCTGCACCGCGGTCAGAGGGACCTCTTCAAAGGGTACACGTGATCATGGTCCATTCCTTTTGAAAATCGGCCCGTTTGTTTTGAGAGAGAGAGAGAGCATGAGCAGGGAGGGGCAGAGAGAGAGGGGGAGACAGAGAGAATCCCAAGCAGGCTCCACGCTGTGAGCGCAGAGCCCAATTCGGGGCTTCAAACCCATGAGCCATGAGATCATGACCTGAGCCGAAATCAAGAGTCAGGTGCTTGACCCACAAGACACCCAGGCGCCCTGGGATGACGCTTCTCCCCATTCATCTTTTGGCTGTTGAGATACCAATTCATAAGAGGGGCTAACATCTGGGACAATAAAGACGATGTTGGAAGCACTATTGGATCAACTACTCCGGGCGAGAGTTCTCCAAAAGGCATGCCTCGATGAGAAGGTGCTAGGCTGCCTTCCTGGGAGACTGGGTTCGCGTAACTCCCCAGCTTTTGTTTGCTTAATTAGGGTGCACAAATGTGGATCAGATCGAAGTCACTCGGGACAGGACGTGAGAATCCAAGGGCCACCAACAGGAGCCCTTCTTCTAAATTCTTCCGCGCAATGCTCAGGGTCTCCTCCAAATGTTCAATTCCAGTTTTAGTTGAAATCGAGAGCAAGCCCAACACATGACAAAAAAGGAACTCAGAAGAAATTTTTAAAATGCAAAAAATGGGCCACAAGAATTAATATCATGAGACAAACGAGAGCTATTGGATGCCTAAAGCAAGAACGCTGTGCTATGGGAAAGAAACGGAAGACAAGAAAGAACCGTCAGAAATGAACTGAACAGGGGCGCCTGGGTGGCTCAGTCGGTTGGGCGTCCCTTCGGCTCAGGTCATGATCTCGCGGTCTGGGAGTTCGAGCCCCGCTTCGGGCTCTGTGCTGACAGCTCAGAGCCTGGAGCCTGTTTCGGATTCTGTGTCTCCCTCTCTCTCTGACCCTCCCCCGTTCATGCTCTGTCTCTCTCTGACTCAAAAATAAATAAACGTTACAAAAAAAATTAAAAAAAAAAAAAGAATCTGAGCTCAGTGGTTTCCCACCCCATGATTCAAGATCCGCTGAGATCCCAGATCCAGCAAATAAAATTCTTAACGTTTTAGAGTTCACCAAACAGGGACTAACTCCCCTTGATACTAGACCATACTTGGCTTTTGATTCCAATGAACCAGGTATCATGAGACGCAAGGAACTCTTTCGGCCCTGTTAGTTACAATGCTAACTGCGACCCACCGTTTTCTTGGGCCTTGTCTGAAAGAGGCGGTCTCTAGTCACCCAAAGGCGACCGATCCCCAGAGCCGGTGTAGCCCACGCAGCAACAGAAGCTAACAGGTGTTCTTGCCCACCACCCACAGCCAAACCCCTGCTGGAGCAACCAGGAGGGGGCGGGGAGTGGATTGGGGACAGGACCACCCACCTTTCATTCTTTCACCCCAGGGTAGAAGTTCAGGGCCTTTTACCTCAACCAGAAGACGGATGTGCAAGGCTTTGAAAGGCAACGTGGATACTGACAGAACACTTAGCAAGTAGATGACTTAACCAGGAGTGGATAAAAGCCCTTTACACAGCGCATAATTACCCAGCAGGAAAATAGTGTCAATCAAGGGCCTTAAGACTATATAATTCCCTTTGTCAACATGAATCCTCCAACGGCCTCAGGGAAGGGAAGGGGCAGCTGTTGCATGAGGTGGGTGACAATAGTCACTGGCAATCTTTTCATTCCACCTGTGTTCCCTCCCAGAAGGAAAACTGTCACTTGACAGTGGAAGTGACAGAGGATCTCAGGCCACATGTAAGGGCTCTCCTATAATAGTTCTCAGGTTCCTTATCTTCAAAATAGGGATAACGAAAAGAGACCTAACAGGCAAGCAGGTGCTCAAAATCAAAGACTCGTAGAATCACGGGAGCTTACAGCCAGACTTTCAGGCCCCACCCCCCGCCCCCGCCCACGGCAAGCTTCTGACAATGTGAAGGTCGAGGTTGAGTCTGCTTGAGTCTTCTGTTCTCCGTGGCACACACCTTTAGTTTATTTCACAGATGGCAAAACCAAGGTCCAGAGAGATCCGAGGACTCGGGCAAGATCACAAGCCCCAATTCAC
>NW_026057843.1:0-35080 GCF_023721935.1 Panthera uncia
GAGGCGGCAGTGAGCCGTCCTCTAGGATTCATCCCGTTCGTTTCTGGACAGGAGGGCCTCCTACCAGGTCAGCCCTCGGGGTGGACCGCCACCCTGCAGGGGCCAGTCTGCGCTGTGCCTCTCCCCGCCCCCCAGCATGGCCCCACTGACACCCGCCTGTCCCCTTGTCTGCCAGGATCCATCATTTACAACCGGACCGACCTCGACGGCCACTGCTATTATGCCACGTGCAGCCTGGACTGCCACGTGGTCAGGACGCACTACACCTGTGCCAGCGGCACAACACCTCCCGTCCCAACCACCTCCCCGGCCGGGTCCTCCCCTTCAGCCTCCGCGCCCGTCACCGCGCAGGGATGCCCAAACGCGGTCCCCCCAAGAAGGGTAACTGCCCCCTCCCCGCCCACCGCACAGGCTGGCGCAGGGACCCTCAGCGTCTTTGCAGCTCGGCTGAGTGGGAAAGTCCGTGGCCTCGGGCCGAAGCAGGCAGGCAGGGAAGTGGCCGGTTCTGGTCACTGCCCGGGGTGGGTCCCGGCCCGGCAGCCGGGAGCGCGTGGCCTGGGGTGGAGGCTCGGCTGGTTGCGGACGACCGGGCACCCAAGCGGGTGGTCCAGGCTCTGGGTGGCGCCGGGCAGCCAGGGAGGGTGTGTAGGGTCGGGCGGAGCTCCGGGAGTGGAGACCACGGGTGAGGAACGGGGTGGCGGGGCACCACCTCCGCCCCCTGGAGAGCCCCCCTCACCAGCCCGGTCCCCTCCCGCGGCTCCTCTCTCAGGGGAGCCCGGCGCCACAAGCCTGAGGTCTTTCCTCCACAGAAAGGCGAGACCTGGGCCATGCCCAACTGCTCTCAGGCCACCTGCGAGGGCAACGGCGTCATCGCCCTGCAGCCACGGCGGTGCCCGCAGGTGCAGCGGCCGACGTGCGCCAACGGCTACCCGCCCGTGAAGGTGGTCGACCCCGACAGCTGCTGCCCGCACTACCAGTGCCAGTGTGAGCCGGGGGCCAGGCTGAGCGGGAGGGAGGGACCTGGGTTAGACACCGGGAAGGCCTTCCGGACGGCAGGCCAGGGGACGGACGGTGCCGGGTGGAATCCTGCCTGAGCCCCAGGGCCCACGGGGCAGGGGTGGGAGGGGGCCCCGTGTAAGGCCGCCGCGTGCCCGCAGGTGTGTGCAGCGGCTGGGGCGACCCCCACTACATCACCTTCGACGGCACCTACTACACGTTCCTGGACAACTGCACGTACGTGCTGGTGCAGCAGATCCTACCCGTGTACGGCCACTTCCGCGTGCTCATCGACAACTACTTCTGCGGGGCGGAGGACGGGCTCTCCTGCCCGCAGTCCATCATCGTTGAGTACCGGCAGGACCGCGTCGTGCTGACCCGCAAGCCCGTGCTCGGGGTGATGACCAACGAGGTGGGGAGCCCCGCCCCGGGCAGCCCCACGCGGACCGGGGGCGGCCGGGGGCGACCCTCACTCTCAACTCTCCTTGGCCCGCCGCGTGCGTCTAGATCGTCTTCAACGACAAAGTGGTCAAGCCCGGCTTCCAGAAGGACGGCGTGAGCATCTCCCAGATCGGCATCAAGATGTACCTGACCATCCCCGAGCTCGGCGTCCAGGTCATGTTCTCCGGCCTCATCTTCTCGGTGGAGCTGCCTTTCAGCAAGTTCGCCAACAACACCGAGGGGCAGTGCGGTGAGCGCCTGTCCCCGCCGGGCTCTGCCCGCGCCGGGCCCTTTCTCCGCTCCGTGCCTGGAGCTGGGAGCGTCTGGTGCGGGAAGGGTCGCCTTGGCCGAGTCCCCCCTACCCCGGAGGACCCATTCTCGGCCGGGGCCGAAACTGCCTCAGGGCACCGAGCCTGCAGGGGGTTCTGCTTTCCAGCGGCTCCCAGCGGGTGCGGGCCAGCAGCTCAGGGGGCGGGGGTCCTGGCCATGTGCCCTACACCTGAGGCTCGCACCTGCCCGTCCCCCAGGGGGACTGCCCGGTGTCTCGGTGGGGGATGTGTTGGAAGCTCAAAGGCTCAGGTCTCTCAGCCAGGCCATCGAGTGCCCCGCTGAGCGCCAGGGCCCCACCCCCAGCTCGGGGACGCTGCGCGCTCGGGCAGGTGGTGGTGGGGGGGGGATGCTCTACTGGCCCCAGTCAGCCTCCCCCGCCTCCCTGGCCCCAGGCACCTGCACCAATGACAAGAAGGATGAGTGCCGTCTCCCCGGGGGCACCGTGGTGCCCTCCTGCTCTGATATGTCCGGCCACTGGAAGGTGACGACGCCCCACCAGCCACCCTGCCACGGGCCACCCCCGAAGCCCACTGCAGTCGGGCCCACGCCCTCGCCCGCCCCCTGCCTGCCTTCGCCGATCTGCCAGCTGATTCTGAGCGAGTGAGATGTGGGGGCGCAGAGTGGGCCTACGGGGGCCCCCCCGGGGGGAAGAGGGTCGCTGTGGGTCCGCCAGGGCTGGCCGTGGGTCCGGGCCCGCATCATGACCCCGGGCGCCACCTGGCTTTCCAGCCCAGGGGAGACCTCGAGACAGAAAGAGCCATGGGGCAGCCGGCCGCCCTCCCCGGGGCACGCAGACCCGGGCAGGCCCGAGCTGCCCCACGACCCGGTGCTCCCGGCCGCAGGGTCTTCGAGCTGTGCCACCCCCTGATCCCCCCGCTGGCATTCTACCAAGGCTGCACCTTCGACCACTGCCACCTGAACGACTCCAGCGTGCTGTGCTCTAGCCTGGAGCTGTATGCGTCCCTCTGCGCCTCCCGAGGCGTGTGCATCGACTGGAGGCGCCACACCAACCACACGTGCTGTGAGTGTCCTCCCAGCGGCCTCGGCCGGTGCCAGCGTGTGGCCAGGGGCCGGACGACCAGTGGCTGGACTTCCTGGAGGGGGTGGGGGAGGAGGGGGGAGGAGCTGGGGGAAGAGGAGGAGGGGGAGGGGGGATGGTTGGCCCCAGGGCAGACTGCACTCGCTCCTGGAAAGAAGGGAGGAGCACCCAGATCGGGGACTCGGCCTAGAGCACAGGGGCGGCAGGGCCGTGCACGCAGGGGTGGGGCCGGCAGGGCCCCGCTTCCGGGCTGCAGAGCCCCCGGCGGATGCCTGGGGATGAGTTGGCTCGGGGCCGGGGCCCTCGGCCTCAGGTGTCCTCTCCCTCCTCACAGCGTTCACCTGCCCTGCTGACAAGGTGTACCGGCCGTGTGGCCCGTCCAAGCCCTCATGCTGCTACGGGAGTGACAACACCAGCCTCGTGTATGCACCCGCCTCTCCCTCCTAGGCCCGCCCCCGGGGACCCCGGCCCGGCCTTCCCCTGCCCTGGAGAGCACAGGGAACAGGCCGGCCCTCTGCTGTCCCTACAGGGCTCTTCAGGACACTGTCCCCATCACAGAAGGCTGCTTCTGTCCAGAGAACATGACGTGTTTCAGCGTGAGCTCTCCAGTCTGCGTGCCTGCGGACTGCCACCGTACGTCCCCACGGTGGGGGGTGGCGGGTGGGGGCGGGGGTGGGGCTTGGGGCTGGCAGGTGCACCTTCCGCCCGAGCGAGTGCCAGGACCAACCGCCCTCCCAGATCTGCACTTCCCAGCCAGGGCCCGGGGGCCCCCCGACGTGGCTCCTGCCCCCGAAGGGCTGGGGGCTGCCGCCGCCCACCGCTGACCTCACTCTCTCTCCCTCCAGGGTGCCTGGGCCCCCACGGGGAGGCTGTGGAGGTGAGTGCGCCATGCTGGGGGTGGGGCAGGGCTTCCTCTGGGCGCCAGAGTTTCAGATGAGGGGCAGGGAGGGGCCCAGGCTTCTCCGGCAAGATCTAGGAGGCTTCTATGTGGGGGTGCCCACCCCCGGGGGTGGCCCTGCCCTGTCCTCCGCTGGGACCCCCTCCTGCTCCACTTGGACACCGTGAGGTCACCCACATGGCACCTCCCACCCCATGTCCTGCCCTTGCGGCCACCGCCCTGCACTCTCAAAGCCCCCTTCCCCTGGGTTTCCCCACTGGCCCTCATCGGTGGGCTCCCAGAACCACCTGGTCTGGCTGCAGCCGTCCCCGGACAGGCAGGTGACTGACCCCACAGCCCTGGGCTCACACGTGCCTCCTCCTGCAGCCCGGCCACACCATCAGCATGGACTGCCAGCGGTGCACCTGTGAGAGCAGCACGCTGACAATGAGCTGTCACAGGCAGCCCTGCCCCCTGCCCCCAGCCTGCCCCCTGCCCGGCTTCGTGCCTGTGCCTGCAGCCCCGCAGGCCGGCCAGTGCTGCCCCCAGTACAACTGCGGTGAGTCCGGGCTGCTGCCCCCCCATGCCTTCCGGGTCGGCTTCGGCCGAAAGCACAGGGGCGCCTGCCCACGAGGGTGCCGTGGCACCGGCACTTGGGGGGACGCTGGCACCTGGGGGACCCACCACCTGCCCACCGGGTGGCCGGCCCTCCTGAAGACCCCTGGGGATCACCCCCGGGTGGGGGTGGGAGCTGGCGCAGAGCCGGACACAGGCCCCCGAGCACCTCCGTCCTGCCCACTGCAGCCTGTGACACCAGCTACTGCCCCAAGCCCGTGGCCTGTCCCGAGGGCTCCCACCCGGTCGTGACCTATAAGGAGGGGGCCTGCTGCCCCAGCCAGAACTGCAGTGAGTGTCTTTTCTCCGGGCTGCGCTGCGCGCTGCGGGTGGGGGGCCCAGCCTCTCTCGGGGTTCTCCGTGGCTCGGGGTAAAGCTGGATGAAGCCACAGCTGGACCACTGCGGCCGGGTGCCCCGGGGCCGGGCGACTGCCCGTGCGGACAGGGTGGCGGGAGGGCGGGAGGTCAGGGTGGCTCCGTGAGGCTGTTCTCCTCTTGCACAGGCTGGGACGTCTGCAGCGTTAACGGTACCTTGTACCAGGTAAGGACCAGATGGAGGTCCGGACCCCCGGGGCACACGGGACACTGAGCGTTCTCCGCCCCTGCCCCTGCCGGCTCCTCCCGAGCCTGGGCCAGGACCCCTGCTGGCTCGGGTGGCCGCAGGGCAGCTGTGAGCTCTCCCGGGACCACTGCCCACGGAGGCAAGGGCCTGGGGCTCCCCCTCGCCCACCCAGAGTCACCCAGGGGGACCGGTCTGCCTGGCGGGGGGCCGGGCCTGGAGCAGGGGGGCCGGGGAGGCAGGGGCCTGGGGCCCGGTCCGAGCCCGCCAACACTGGCCACCCTGACCCTCCCCAGCCCGGCTCCGTGGTCTCCTCCAGTCTGTGCGAAACGTGCAGGTGTGAGGTGTCCAGCAGTCCCCAGTCGGACACGGTCGTCATCAGCTGTGAGACCCAGATCTGCAACACCCACTGCCCCGCGGTGAGTGCCTGCGTCCACCCCGGGAAAGCCAGCGCCCGGGCTCGGGCTCCATTTTCACCCCGCCCTATCCACCCCTCCCTGCAGGGCTTTGAGTATCAGGAGCAGAGTGGGCAGTGCTGTGGCCTGTGTGTGCAGCAGGCCTGTGTCGTGAACGCCAGTGACAGTTCCACCCGCATCTTCTATGTGAGTCGTGGCCGCAGGGCCCGGCTGGGGGGGCCCCAGGGCCGGGGGGTGAGTCCCGGGAGGGACAGAGCCAGCACGCCCCTCGCAGGAGCCCCAGGCAGGCCGGGCCTCACCCCGGCCTGGACAGAGCAGCTGTGAGGCGCACAGAGACGGCAGGGTCTGGCGCACCGGGGCCCCCGGGCAGAGGGGGGCTCCGGAAGCCCACAGGCTGGGAGGCAGACACGTAGATGGGCAGACGGACCTCCCCTGCCCGCTCACCCTGCTGGTGCCTCTTCCTCGCAGCCCGGCCAGTCCTGGCCAGACCCCACGAACCCGTGTGTGACCCACGAGTGTGAGAAGCACCGGGACGGGCTCGTGGTGGTGACCAGGAAGAAGGCGTGTCCCCCACTCAGCTGCCCTGCGGTGAGCTCCGGGGACACACGGCCCCGCCTGGCACGCTGCGGGCCCACGGGAGGCCACGGCAAGATTCGCCTGGGGTGGGGGCGGGGAGGCGCGGTGGGCCCCCTGCAGCACCCACAGGGGCGCCACCTGCTTGCGTGGGGCACTGTCCACTGCCGTGTGACCCCCTGCTTCCGGGCCGGCCGCTCCGGCGCTCAAGCAGCCCCTCTGTCGGCACAGGCCCAGGCCCAGCTGAGTGAGGACGGCTGCTGTCTCGCCTGTCCCCCGCCCCAACCTCGGAACCGGAACCGTGAGTGCGAGCGTCTGCGGGGGGTGGTCGATCCTGCTCACCGGGGGTGGGGGGGTGGGGGGGCCGGGGAGCCATCCAGGCCTGAGCCCCGGCCCCGCCTCCCGTGTCGCCCGCAGAGTCGGCCTGTGCCATATACTACAAGCGTGAGGTCATCGTGCATGGAGATTGCAGGTCCCCACGGGCCACGAGGGTAGCCTACTGCCAGGGCAACTGCGGGGACAGCAGTGCCAAGTACGTGAGCTCCGACTCCGCCAGGCAGAGACCAGTTTCCGCAGGGCAGCGTCCCCAGGACTGGCTGTGCCGGGCGCCCGGGCCGGAGGGGAAAGCAGGACAGTGGGGGAGGGGCAGACGGTGGGGTCCTGACGCTGCGGGGGGGGGGGGGGGGGGGGGGATGGCTGGGGCCAGGCCTTCGGAGGCCGATGGAATCAGGCTGTTCTGTTTACTGAGGCCGCGGACACAGTGGCCCCTTGGCGGTGAGCCCAGAGGTCAGCGGTGGCACGCTGCCGGCCCAGAGTCCGCTGGGGGTGCCCGGGACGGGCACGTGGGGCCCCGGGGCCTGCGGGGGGCTCCGGGCGTGGCGCCGGGTGCTGAGCGGGCCCTGCCCACAGGTACTCGCTGGAGGCCAACACCATAGAGCGGAACTGCAGCTGCTGCAGGGAGCTGCGGGTGTTGCCGACGACAGTGACCCTGCGCTGCAAGGACGGCTCCAGCCGAACCTTCGGCTACACCCTGGTGAAGGAGTGCGGCTGTGTGGGGCAGCAGTGCGGCCCCCGCGGCAACCTGAGCCATTCGGAGGAGCCAGGGCCCTTGCAGAGTGACGAGGAGCGGAGCCAGCAGACGGGGCACACGAGCTGGAGGAGGGGGTCCAGCAGCCCTCGGAGCTCCCGGCCACCTCCCTCCGGGACCCAGCGATAAGGGTCCCGTTCCCCGTAGCCCCAGCTCCAAGGCCGGTGGGACCTCGGTCCAGGCGGCCCGAGCTCAGGATGCACTGCCCGCCCCGCTCTTCCATCCGTCTGCAGGGTCCACGGCCCTTGGAAGTGTGACGGCCCCGAGGGACCCGGGCGGGCGGGGCTCCTCTGGCCACGGGTCCAGTCTGCTTTTCCCCGGACGTAAGCATCACGGAAGGGTCTTATCAATGACGGCCACTTGGATGTGGTGCCCGGCCATTCGGCTGGCCACCGGGAGGCAGAGCCTCACCCCCTACCTTGGCCCTGGGCCTCGGGAAATGGCCAACTGGTTCCATAAATACATCTGGAGCATTTTGCACCTTGAGGACTCTGTGTGATTTTTAAGCCTGTCCATGAAACCCAGAAACAGGGCGGGGGCAGACTGGGTCCCAGAGGGCGCACACCACAGCCGTGGGGCGGACTGGGCAGACGGTGGGCGGGGCACCTTCTTCAGGGGGGTTCCTGCTGCCTCTGGCTGTTGGGGGCTGGGGAAGAACGCTTATCCATTCAGAGGGTGGGGGAGGGGAGGAGTCCCGCGCGGCCCTGCCCTGGGCCTCAGGACACATTTATCTACCCAGCAGGCCTTGTGTGGTGAAGGAACCTTCTAGAACAAGGCTCCATCTTTTTCCCCACAAAGCTTCAGGTTCCCCATCACGCTGACGCTGGGCTCAGTGGGCGTGCACGAGTGTGTGTGCGAGTGCACGAGTGAGCTTGTGTGTGCACTCGCGGGCACGCAGCCCCACCGCAGACGGAACCCGTACCCCTTCCCCCGTGCCCCCTGCAACCCCCAGATCTGCCGAGAACCTCCATGTTCCTAAAGCCCCGCCCCCTCTTCCTCAGACGGGCCCCTTCCGCCCCCCCCGCCCCCCACCCCGTGCAGAGACGCACCAGCCCCACAGCAGCACCCGGGGGTATGGACAGGGCCGGCCCTTGGTCCAAAGACCTGGCCAGGCCAGTCCCAGGTGGGGTGGGACCGCCCTTTACAGTTTATGGAGCGCACCCACCGGCACAGGCTCGCCCTCTCCCCTGTGAGTGGAGGGTAGAGCACCCAAGGGCCCGGAGCCCTGCTGGGTCCCAGCCCTGCCCGACCCAGCTGCCGCGGCGGCCACGGGCACGCGGAGCTGACCTCAGAGTTCGACCCCTCCTATCGGTGACCGGCTGCTGGCGTGGGGGCTCCCTTGGCCCCGCGGGATGGCGCCGGCCACGCAGGGGCAGGGGACGGGCTGCAGGCCCCGAGGCGGCCCTCCTGGGGCAGCACGGTCGGCGCTGGGAGCCGCTCCGCCGACCGGCTGACCCCGCGGCTGTGGGCGGCACCCGACCCGGCGCCGCTGACCCCCCCGAGGGGATCAGGTGTCAGGGCGCGCCACCTCTTCCTGCGGGTGAGGTGACTAATCCCCCACCCCCTGGAGAGAGCAGGGCCCCCTGCCCGGAACTGCAGCTGGACAGCAGGAAGGAACCTGACAGGGGGGCAGCCCAGCGGCCCCTGCCCGGATTACGCCAAGTTATTTCTGGAAGGAGCTACAAGCTGGGTGTGGTCACCAAGGCCACCACGAGGCTCTTCCCACGGGGGAGGCTCCTCCAGGCCGTGGCCTGGGGCCGCCACCCTCGGGCTCCAGGAGGGTGTGGGGGATGGGCTGTCGCCTCTGGGGCGGAGGTATGTGGCCAGAAGAGGCCCCAGTGGGTCAGGGCTGGCCCGGGCCCCTCGAGACCTCACCTCCTGCGGCCTCCGTGGGAGTCTGGCCTTGGGGAGCCCTTGGGGGCTGAGCGAGGGGTTCGTGGCTCTGACCGGGAAGGGGTGCTGCACGCCCACACTTGGAGAGCACAGACTGGGGGCGAGCTTCTGCCCAGAGACGGGGAGGCCAGGTGTTCCCAGAGACGGGGAACGAGAGGGATGCAGGATGCTGGGAGCCTATGGCCGTGGCCGGCGGGCCAGGTCACAGTTGTCTCCTGGCCTGTCCTCTCAGCATCCCCACACTGTCCAGGGACACTGGAATCTGGCAGACTCCCGCCTCCCCCAACCGGCCCCGACCCGTTGGAGAAGGCGGCTGGGTCTGAGGCCGGACCCCCGGGGCACAGCTCCACCGGACGCTGGAGACACAGGGCTGCCTTTGGGGTGCGCCCTTCCGGGCGGGCGAGGTGTCGGGGGACACCTGCACGGGACCTGGGCACGCCTCCGCCCAGTGGCACAGTGACACAGTGACACGGCCTGTGGACCAGAGGCCGCAGACGACACGCCCACCTACAACGGAACGGCCAGAAGCCGCCAGGACCACCGCACCCCGGCTCGGCAGAGGGACTCACGACCCCGGACACCGCTGGGAACGTCAGCAGGGCGCCGAGAACGACCGTTCCAGAGGGGGACACGCGGGGCACGGAACAGGACCCCACGAAGGAGAGGAGGCGAGGGCACTGCCCGGGCGCGTGTCTGTGAGTCGTCTGACCCACGTGGCCCAGGCGGAGCTGCCTCGGTGCGGTCCGGGGAGGCGCGTGGCAGACGTGCTGTGTCAGGGCTGCTCCGACGTCCGGGTCCACGCGACAAAGGGTGCAGCGACGTGGGAGCCGGGGTGCACGCTGGCGGGTGTAGCGCAGCAGCCCCCGTGCGCCGGAGGGGCACCTGCCCGCTCAGCGGCCTGGCGGGACCGGGCACAGGTGGGCAGGCACACGCATGACTCGGAACAGAGCCACAGGGGAATAAGGCAGAAAGGGCGACTTGAGCGGCCGAGGTGGGAGACTGTGGCGTCCGTGGGTGGGGGTCCCAGTCTGTGCGGCTGCAGGCGTGGCCGAGGGGGGCCGGGACAGGCGGACAGGTGGCCGAGGTGGGCGTCGGGGTCAGCGAGGACCGGGCCTCAGCTCTGAGTGAGGGGGCCCTGGGGGCGTGGACAGAAGCGGTCCGGCTCAGCCTTGTCCTTCAGACCCCCGCTGCCGGAAGAAGGGGGAGACCAGAGGGGAGTGAGGCGGGGTCAGAGGTAAAGGTGACAGGTCAGCCAATGCACAGGGGGAAGGAGGGCGCCTGAGGGAGGGGCTGGGAGGCGGGAGCTCAGCAGTCCCCACCCCCCCTCCCCCACACTGCCCTTGACCATTAGCTGCCCTGTGAGGATGTCAGGTGGACAGGCGGGTGTGCGGGGCCGGGACAGGGCAGGAAGCAGCCCTTGCTGGGCTGGGAAAGAGGGGGCAGCCCTCCCACTGGGGAGTTGGGACATCAAAGGAGTGAATGTAGACAGAAAAGACGGGGGAGGGGGGGTGTGGAGTGGAAGGTGGGGAGGGGAGGGGATGGGGAAGGGGAGAGGGAAAGGGACAGGAGAGGAAAGGAGGATGGGAAGGGGGAGGGAAAGGTGGGGAGAGGAGGAGAGATGACCAGAGGAGAGGGGATGGGGGAAGGGAGGGGAGGGGAGGGGAGGCGGGCCTCCTGGGTGTCCTCCAGAGACAGGACCTGGTCTCGGGAGAGAGTCCTTTGACCAGATTTAAAATACCAGCCGTGCCCGATGACCGAGGGTGTTGGTGACATAAAGTACGGATTTCTGTCCACGGGGAGAGGGTGACCGAGGTGGGCAGGGCCTGGAGAAGGTGTTGGCTGTGTCCACAACCTCTGTAGTGGTGGCTTTCTCACAGGTCATAAAATCCACCAGTGTCACACTCAGGTTCTTATTTCTTTACAGAATAGAATAAAAATAAATTGTCGGCGTTACCGTTATAAAGCCTGCGCGCCTGGTCCTAGACGAAAACACATTCCTGACGGAGGTCCGGGAGCCGAGCAGGGGTGAAAGCAAGACCCGCCCAAACCATTAGGCACGTTTCTGATGGCGGGGGTCGGCGGGGGGGCGGCTAATGAGATTGTGATCAGCCCAGGGGCCCAGGACCCCTGCCTGCCCAGTGCCCAGCTCAGGGGCTGGCGGGAGGGTTCCGGAAAGGGTGCCCAGGACAGGTGCACGCTGACGCGGCCCCAGGAGGACAACAGCCCAGGCAAACAGTCTGCGTGGCCCCCTGTGGGGCTCAGGGAAGGCAGTGCCCCTGGCCCCGCTCAATCTGTGCCCCCACGAGCTCAGGGCTACCTTGTCCCTCTTGAGCACCCAGGTCGCCTGGCCTATCCAGTGACAGCAGGTGAGGTGCCCTGGGGCAGCCCAGGTGTCTGGAGTCTGTCCCTGGGTAGTAGCCCCGACCTCGCATCCCCTAGGCTTGGTTTTGAGGGTCCCAGGTAAAGCTCAGGGGTGAGGGGGCTTCTGCTCCACCCCCCCCGGGCGCTCCACCCCCACAGCCACTGGCCGCGGGTCCCAGGGGGCAGCCCCAGCCTCATCTAGTCTCATCTCCGGGGAGGGGTCTGTAGCTCCAGCCTGGACAAGATTCCTCTCGTCCGGCAGCCTTGCTCTGTCCTCAGCTGGGGCTCCCAAGCCTCCACGGGGCCACGAGAGGGCCAGCCAGTGTTTCGTGGAAACCAGCAAGAACCCAGGCCCTGCGGAGAGCAGTGCTGGCAGGGGCCCCGGCCCACGGCGGGTGCAGTCACATTCCCGACACCTCACCCGCGTGGTGGGAACGCGCCTGGCTCGTGGAGCCAGCCGAGCTCTCGCCGGGACTCCGCCTGCCGGCCCAGGGTCATCGCAGATGGCTGTCCCTGGCGGTGTCCACGCCTCTCCACTCCGGCCATCGGGGAAATGGAGTCTCTCCAGCAACAGCTGGGCTGGTTTCGCAGCTCCGATCCTGGAGAGGCAGGCGCACGGCTCATTTGTCTGCCGGTGGGCGCACATCACACGCCCGCACAGTCCCGGCGTGACGTGCGGGTGTGGACACAAGTGGGGGCACCGCAGCCCTGGGAACAGCAGAGGCCCCTCCTCCAGAGGGCCCTTCCTGGGCACAGGGGCATGGCCCTGACCCTCACCCAGAAACGCACAGGTCCGGCTTACCGTGCGTGCCCCCGGGGGCCTTCCTGTGCACCTGCCTCCCCACCCCACCAACCCCTGCCCCCGCCAGGAGCTAGGTTCACAGTTCAGAGTTAAGTTCACCGACCACCGACCTGGGGGCAGTTCTAACTCCAGCCTGTGGTCTCATGGCCCAAGCACTGGGATGTAGTCTCGTGTCCCCAGGAGCAGCCTGGACGGTCACCCCTAGTGTGTTTGCCGCGTGCCTACTTACCGATAGTCAGCTGTGTCCCGTTCGTCAGGATGCAGCGGGGGGACACGGAACCCAAGCGAGAAGACACCCAGGAACGACCCCTGATGGCCTCCCCAGGAAAATGCAACCGGGGGAAGCCGGGGGCTCCCGGACCGTTCTGGGAGCCGCACCCTCTAAGAGGGATGGATCCCAGAGAGGGGTTGTGCTCTGCCACCCAGCCTCTCCAGTCCTGGGGCCTGAGCCAGGACAAGGCTGGACACACCCCCAGTCGCCTCTCCTGGCTACTCGTCACTGCTGGGTCTCTGCTGCTGGTGGGGTGGGCGGAGGGGGGGCCGGTCAGCGGGAGGGCCTGGGTGTGGATGCCCGGCCGCCCCGGTCACCCAGACCGACGCCTCTCTCTGCACGTCACGCACGTCACGGGGGACATGGCCCCAGGCTGTGTGGGCTGCATCTGGGCCCCTCTGCCAATCTTGTGGCTGTGAGTCAACACTGGGGTTCCTGGAGGGAAGGGAGGGTCTGTTTGCTGGTCGACACTTGCTAATCTCTGCCTTCCACTGGGACACTGGGGCCCCTTCTGCTGTGTTAATCCTGTGCAAACCAGGCTCCGTGGCTTGCCTCTGACCTTCTCTTCTGTCCACACCTGCCCTGCCCGCGCTGGGGCCACGCTGGGCCAAGCCTGCCCCCGCCCCCACCTCAGCGGGTTCCAGAATCCCCCCGCTGCTTCTTCTCTCCCATCCAGGGCTGCGGGCCAGGAGAAGGGAGAGGGAAGGTGGGGAGGGGGAGGCATCTGCCCCGGGACCTGCCGCAAGGCAGGGCCCCCGGAACAGAGGGCCGTGCACACACATCTGACGCCTCCTTGGGCTGGCTCTGCCCTCGAGATGCAGTGGCTGCCCCTCCCCTGTCCCGTTTCCTCCTCCCCCACTGCTTCCCTTCCCCTCTGCTGCTCAGAAAGGAGCTTTCTGGAGAACATTTTATTTTGATGTGGTTTCAAGTTTATGGGTAAGCTGTACAGAGAGCAGAAAGAGCTCCTGTCTGCCTTTATCCAGATTCACGGATGTCTGCACCTCAGTCTCTCGGCTTTGCTGTTTCCTCTCGTGTGTGCGCGCACTTGCCCACCGTCTGTATCCACGTGTGTTTTCTAAGCCACATGGGTTTGAGAAGCATGGCCTCTGCCCCTCCATAGGTGGGTGGGTGTGTCCTAGAGACAGGCCAGGGGTCGCCCTCAGCAGAGCCAGCAGGGGCACGCCGCACCCTCTAAACCAGGGCCCTCTGAGGTCCTGAGCCGGTTATGGTCATCATGGCCGCACATTCTCCAGGATTCGATCCAGGACCACATGTCCTCAGCCTTTCTCTGTGTTCCTTGACCATGGCCTTTTCGAGGCCTTTTCGAGGGGTGCAGGCTGGTTATGTTGGATGGCACCCCCAAATCTGGGTCCGTGTGCAGCTTCCTCCCCCTAGGATGGAAAAATAACAGCAAAGCTGTGCCCTCGGGGCATGGCTTCTGGAGGCACCCAACGTCGGGCAGAACCATCGCCGGGATGGATGTCCACCTGCATCACTGGGCTCAGGATGTGTGGGCCAGGTCTCTCCACTGGAAGCCACCCATGTTCCCTGGAACTGGGAAGGGTCTGATGGGCGGAGCTGGGGGCCCCGTAGAGAGCTGGGTGCCAGCCCGCCTCTCTAATCCCTCCCGCTCTCCTTGGTTGGCATTCTGATGCGGGGAGACCTTCCTCTTCTTTCCCATTTGTTTATCTTTCCTTGATTCATCTATATCAGTAAAAGCTCATGAACTTCTATTTGCGGTGTGAATCTATTTAAAAATATAAACCCATCAGGAAAAGAGGGGGCTGGGAAGCTCTAAGCTTCTGTTCCCTACAGACACACTGGCACAAACAAGGACGAGGTGAGCCAGCTTTGCCACAGCTCGAGACCGTCAGAGGAGTGCAGAAACCAAGCTAGTGTCCCATCAAGAAAGGGCCGTCTTCAAAATGATAGGAAATCTTTGGGGCATTTTTTCCCATCCTTGCCCCACCTCCACCCCAGTGCAGTGGCAGTTTTGGCCTTGGCCTGGCAGCCCAGTTTCCCATTATTCCTCCCCCAAAACCAGAAGGAGCAGAGAACGCCTTGTCTGCAAATTATTGTGTACGTCTGTTCTAACCTGTCTGGTGGGTACCTGAAGGGCTGACACAAGGTGCTCATCTCCGTTTTGCTTAACTTGGGACCTGGGTGGCCAAAGCAGTAGGCGCGGCTCTTGTAAGCCTCTAGGTGACCACAGACCCACAGATTCCTGGAGCAAGGGGTCACAGGTGGAGACACGCAGTGGTCCACCTTCAGCCTGCACCGATTCAAGTGGGGCTCTTCGGGAAATCAGGACGTGAAAGCAGCTATGTGCAAATGGGAGTTTGGAAAGCCACATCCTTGTTCAGGCGAGACCCCCGGGCTCAGAGCAAGCCTGCCCGAGTGCTGAAGACCTGTCCCAGCACAGAGCCAGGCTGTAAGACTGCAGAAGCTCGAGATAGTTGAGAAAACTCTGCCAGAGCATGAGCTGAACACGAACTAAAGGAGCAGAGACTTCAGCGATCACACCAGGCAAGGAACAGTCTTTGTAAAAATGTTTGGACGGGTCTCAAAACAAATGGACGGGACAGCCTTCAACAACAATGAAAGGAAGCAAGGAAATAAGGAAGGAGGAAAAGAGAAGAGAGGAGAAGAAAAGGCAGAGAAAAAAACCCAGCAAACACTGGAGAAGACAGAGGTTCTAATTTCCAGAGCTACCATAATTATAATAGTCACGTCCCCAGTTTTCAATGAAAATCACAAGGCTCACAAAGAAGACATGGCCATTAAAAGGAACAAAATCAACCCCGAGGAAGATTTACTGGACAAAGACTTTGGAACAGCTGCGTTAGGTGTGCTCGGAGGGCAAAGGGGACCCCAGATGGGAAACAAAAGGCAATCAGGAAACCGATGCGTGCCCAGAATGAGAATGTCGACAAAGAGATAAAAAACGTTATTAAGAAACCAGACAGGAATTCTGGAGCTGAAACGTACAACTGAAGTGAGGAATTTGCTAGAAGGAAAGAGTGAGAAGTGCGCGTGCAGGAGGGGCACTGGGCTGACATACGCACGGTGAGTGACCCAGGAGAGAAGAGAAAGGGGCAGAAATGTTGGAAGGAATAAAAGCGAAAACTTCCAAGAAGCGCGACAGTCTCCAAGTAGGATCGACTCCGAGAGATCGACACCAACACACATGGTAATCAGACCGCTGAGAGACGGAGGGATGACCCTGGAAGGGCCGGACAGAAGCATCTTGGCACGTGCATGTTCTCTCCACCGAGAGACTGTCGGCTGACTTCCCACCAGAAATCTCAGGAGACAGAAGGGAGTGGATGGTAAATTTGAAAGTCCTGGAAGAAACAGCAGCCAGCCACGAATTCTCTCCGGGAGAGCTGCTGTCCTTCGAAAACGAGGGAGAGATTAAGACATTTCCAGAGAAACAGAAGCTGAGGGAGAGCCTTATTACAAGACCCGCTTTACGAGGAGTACGGAAAGGCGCCCCTCGGGCTGCAATGAGGGACACTAGACAGTAGATCGAAGCTGTACGAGGGAGTGAAGGTCTCCTGTACAGCTAAGCATGTGGGAAAATATAGAAGTCAATGTTACTACAATTTCTGTTTGCCCCTCCACTTTTAATTTTGTACGGGATTTAAAAGACAAGTGCATGAAAACCACAAATCCGTGTTGCTGGGCGTCCACGGTAGCAGCCGTGACTTGTCACCACAGCAGCACAAGGAGCGTGCATACCGGAAGCTCGGTCGGCAGCAGGCCCACGTGGGCTACGGAAGCCTGGGGTGTTGGGTGGCCCCACGAGCAGCACAAAGACGCCCATGGAATAGACACCAAAGGAAATGAGAAGGGAATCAAAAGCCATCACTACAGAAAACCAACGAAGCACAAAAGAAGGCAGTCACGGGGGGAACAGAGAACCAGAAGACGCACAGGAGGCAAACAGTAACTCTGTGGAGGAAAGTCCGTCCTTGTCAGTGCTCACTGCACATGTGCACAGGTTGATTTAATCAGGGTCGATTCATGAAACCCCCGCCAGGGGCACCTGGTGGCTCCGTTGGTGAAGCATCTGACTTTGGCTCAGGTCACAAACTCACAGTTTGTGGGTTCGAGCCCTGCGTCGGGCTCTGTGCCGAAAGCTCGGAGCCTGGAGCCTGCTTCCGATTCTGCGTCTCCTTCTCTCTCTCTCTCTGCCTCTCTGTCTCCCTCCCTCCCTCTCCGTCTCTCTCCCTTTCTCTCAAAGACAAATAAACATTAAAAAAATTAAATAATTAGGAATGCAAGCTGGTGCAGCCACTCTGGAAAACAGCATGGAGGCTCCTCAAAAAAGTAAAAATAGAACTACCCTACGACCCAGCAATTTCACTACTAGGTATTTATCCACGGGATACAGGGGTGCTGTTTCGAAGGGACACATGCACCCCCATGTTTATAGCAGCGCTATCGACAATAGCCAAAGTATGGAAAGAGCCCAAATGTCCATCGACGGATGAATGGATAAAGAAGATGTATATACATACAATGGAGTCTTACTCGGCAATCAAAAAGAATGAAATCTTGCCATTTGCAACTACGTGGATGGAACTAGACGGTATTATGCTAAACGAAATTAGGCCGAGAAAGACAAATATCATATGATTTCACTCATATGAGGACTTTAAGAGACAAAACAGATGAACATAAGTGAAGGGAAGCAAAAATAATAGAAAAACAGGGAGGGGACAAAATAGAAGAGACTCATAAATATGGAGAACAAACTGAGGGTTATGGGAGGGGTTGTGGGAGGGGGGATGGGCTAAAGGGGTCAGGGGCACTAAGGAACCTACTCCTGAAATCTTTGTTGCACTATATGCTAACTAATTTGGATGTAAATTAACAAATAAATAAATTAAAAAAAAAAAACAAAGAAAGAAAAACACAATCCAAGGGCACCTGGCTGGGCCAGTCGGTAAAGCACACAAGTCTTGATCTCGGGGTCCTGAGTTCAAGCCCCACGTTGGGTGTAGAGATTACTTAAAAATCAAATGAAACAAAACAAAAATAAAAGTAAATAAGAACCACAACCCAACTACACGCAGTCCGTAAGACACTTGCGTTAGAGCTAAGGTTACAGACAGGTTACGTGTGAAAGCTTAGAAAAATACCTTCCGTGCAAATGGTAACCAGGAGAGAGCTAGGGCGGCCGCATCAGCACCTCATAAACTAGACTTTAAATTCCAAACGGTTAGAAGAGTCGGAGAAGGATATTACGGGTAAAGAGTCAATTCAGCGAGAAAATGCCGCAATTAACCAAACCTCACGGATGCAACCACGCGCAGAGAGGCGGAGAGGCCCAGGTGACGGTCGGAGGCTCCCGCCCTGCGCTCCCGGGACGGCAGAAGAGCCAGGCGGAGGGCTAAGAAGGAAACGGAACTGGCACACGCCATGAACCCGTTACCCCTGCCCCACACCGGACACTCGCTAGGGCCGAAGATACGTGTGCCCCCAGTTCACACAGAACGTCCTCCCGCCTAAACTGTACCTGATGCTCCAAACAGGTTTTAATACATTCAAAAATATTACAATCATGCGGGCTATTTTTTCCCGACTACAAAGGGGCTAAGCTACAGACCGGTAATAGGAGAAAAGTGGAACGTTCACCAATACGTGCAAGTTAACACGGTCTCAAGCAATCAGCGGGTGAAAGGAGAGATCAGGGGGCACGGGGAGATCAACGAACACGGAAACCCAGCAGGCCAGACTGTGAGTCTCGGCGAGGGGGCGCCAAGGGGGACGTGCCCAGGTGTGACGCCGGACGGGGAAGACCTCAGGTCCGTTACCGAGCGCACACCTCACGGCCCCAGAAACAGGAGGGAGCTCGCGGAGGGAAGGCAGCGATAACGGTTCGAGCAGGGATAAATGAGGCAGAGGCAGCAGAGAAAACCAGCGAAACCAAAAGTCCGGTCTGAAAAGACCAGCAGACAGACCGCGAGCTGGGTGGACGGAGAACAAGCGGGAAGCCGCGAATGGCTAAAACCCAACGTGGAAGGGGCGTTACTATTGATTTTACAGACACAAATGCGATCGTAAAGAATGCCATGAGCAATTTTGGTCGCATTTGATAAACTGGAAGAGAAGGACAAAGTCCTAGAAACGCACGATCTAACAAAACCGACCCATAAAATACGGGGACCTGTGGTCAGCGGGGAGCGTGCGTCAGTAATCGCGGCCCTCCCCGCCAAGAAAGTCTCAGGACAAGAAGGCCTCACTGGGGAGGCCGCCAGGTGCTTACAGAAGAACTAACACCAATACTTCTCAGACTCTTCTGGAAAACTGCAGAGGGGGAACGGCTCGGACGTCACCGCGAGGCCATCGTTCCCCTGACACCAACGCCAGACAAAGACAGAAGAAGAAAGGAAGGAAAACAACACGGGCTGGCGTCTGTCACGAATACTGGTGCAAACGATCCTCAACAAAACACTAGCCAAGCAACTGAGACGCGTGTTAGAGAGTTAGACACTATGACCAGGTGGGGTTTATTCCCTGGATGCAAGAACAGTCCGGCTTCCACAAATCAGCCAGTCCCCCCATTCATGGAATGGGGGGGGGCACATGATCATCTCGATTGATGCAGAAAAAGAATTTGCCAGAATTCAAGACCCTTTCAGAATAAACACGCTCAACAGCGCAGGGTTAGACGACAACTATGTCACGGTAAAGGGGACGTACGGCAAGCGCCTGGCTCACGTCCTTCCCGGTGGCGAAAGACGAGAGCTTTGCCTCTCGGATCGGGCGCAGAGATGCCGGCCCTTACCACTCCCGCTCAGCAGAGCCCTGGAGGCTCTGGCCAGGGCCACCAGGCAAGAAAGAGAAACACAAGGGGCCTGGATGGAAAGGGGAAAAGACAAACTGTCCCTGGTCACAGATGACATGATCGCACGCATAGAAAACTCTGAGAACTCCACTGAAAACCTGTTCGAGCTTCCTGCGGTCTGCACGTGCGCCCCCCAAGTCCACGTGTTGAAGTCCTAACTCCAAGAGGTGACGGTGTCAGCAGTTGGCTGGGTCATGCGGGTGGGGCCCGCAGGAAGGGGGGCCGTGCCGTCGTGGGAGAGCCCCCACGGAGCCCCCTGACCCCTCGTCGGCAGTCTGCACCCCAGGAGAGAGCCCTCCTTGTGCACTGTTGGTGGGGATAGTGGAAGGCTGTAGTTATTACGTAGTTTGGCGATTCCTTACAGAGTTAAACACAGAATGATGATGTGACTCGCAAGGCCGCTCCCAGGCTCTCCCCCAAAGGAGCCGGAAGCAAGGACTCGACCCGCGTTCACGGCAGTCAGAAGGTAGCCCCACGTCCATCCACAGGTGACCGCGTAAGAAAACGCGACGTATTCAAACGGTGGGATGTTACGGGGCTTTAAAAAGGTAGGGGATTCTGACACCTGCTAGCACGCGGAGCCTTGCAGACACGATGCCCGGCAAACGAGCCAGACCCAGAAGGATAAATGGTGCAGACTGCACTCACTTGGGCCCTGAATCGCCACATCCAAGACAGAGAGCAGACAGCAGGCGCCAGGGGCCGGGGCGGTGTGGTGGGGTGGGAGTTGCGTGAAGGACAGAGTCTCTTACAGGAAAGACTAAAGGTGATGGAGAGGGGGGTGGGGACGGCTGCGCCCCGCCCCACACAGAGCTGTCACTCTCTCTTGGCCCCTCCAAGGCCCCTATTACTGCCCCACATGGTCCTGTGTGCTGTTCTTTTTGTCCCAGCGGAATCCCCAGTGCCCAGGGCAGTACCACCCTGGGGCTCAGAATTTGCTAGAAGAAAGGAAGGAAGGAGGGAAGGAGGGAGGGAGGGAGGGAGGGAGGACACGGGCAAGGAAAGCGATCTCTGTGAAGACCAGGAAAAAGCAAGAGGAGAGGTTGAGGGCTCGTAGTCTCCCCCCAAGGCAGGGTGGGAGGAATGGGCACAGTCCTTCTCACAGTGGGGGTGGCTCCAGGGACCAGGATGCCCATCCCCCCACAGCCACCCCCCACCCCCAACGCCCTGACTTGCCCTCCTGACCAGCAACCAGTCACCAGCTGGGCGGTCACGGCCACCTCTCTGTATCCCAAATGCCCAGCCCGGGGCCGGGGTGCTTGGTAATGTCTGTCGATGGACAAGCTGGAGGTCTGGGGGGCCGTGGTGGCTCAACGCGTCCTCCACCCGCTCTTTCTGGAGCAGGCTGACACCCTGAGTCTCGCTGGAAATACCCTGAGTGCACTGGGAGCGGGGACAAGGCCCAGCCATCCCAAGGCCCAGGAGAGAGTGGTTTGTCACCCACGTGTGGGGCCTGGGGTGCTTCCCGGCCTGGGCCCGCTCCCCACCTGGATCACCCAGCCTAGGGCTGTCAGGTTCTAGCCTGTTAGTCACAGGACTGGGCCCCTTAGCGATGGGGTGTAGACCAGGGCTGCCGGGACCCCCACGGTTCCCATCCATTGTGGCCACACAGAGAGGTCTGGGGACCAGGAGGCAGCAGGTGTAAAAGGCCCCACTCCCAGGCCAATCCAGGGCGGGCTCTGAGCAGACCTAGAACCAGCCATGCCTGTGACTCCCCAGGGCCATGCCCCAATCCTCCTGGACCCTCCTCCTCGGTGCCCCGGCTGGAGCCGGGCACACCACCAGACTCAGTAAATGCCTGAGGCTTGATGCGTCCTGGGGCCCTCGTCCTCGGTCTGCACTGTGGGCGGTTGGGGAGGGGTGAGCTCACACACCCCTGTGTGCCCACCAAGCCCTCGAGGGACGTGCACCAGGCTGCGGGGCCGGGCTGGGGCAGTCGGCCTCTGGGTTCCGCACGGCCCCGTGGGGTCCGTGGGCGGGGAGAGGCCCTGCGAGCCCGAGGATGGACAGGCTCCTGGCGTGGTCCCTGGGGGAGCCCTCCCGAGCCCCAGGAGGCCTGTCCTTCCCGGCAACCCGCTCCCCTTCCTTGTCTTCTGTCCTCGGCTCTCTCAAGTGTGAACAGGTAAACTGGTTGAGCAAACAGGCTGGGCTCCGAGGCACTGCATCCGGGATGTCTCAATCCCCACCCGCCTCTGCCCAGAGGACGGTGCTCGTGGGGAAGGACCAGGGCGGTATCCGGGCCACGCCGGCAGCCAGGTCTCCACCTCGCTGGTCCGGTGCACTTCCCGAGGGCCTACTGTGTGCCAGCTGTGAACAGTGGGTGAGGCCCGTGCCTGCATGAAGCCCTCCTTCCAAGACGACAAACCTGAGGCCCTAAATAACTTACATTCGGGTCCCGAGTCCAAGGTGGCCCGGGTTGCTCACGTGTGTGGGGGGTGAGGACCGCCCCACACGGGGCTCACGGGGGCCCTCTGAAGGCTGCAGGGTGCTAGCTGAGTCGGGGGTGGGGGGCTGAGGATGTGCCAGCAGGGCAAGGACTGAGAGGGGGACTCGGGGGAGCAGAGGGGGTCGGGCCACAAGGGTTCAGGCTGCGGGAGCCCGGGAGGTTGGCAGGGCCGTGCACGCAAGCGGGCACCATGCCAGGCCCGACTGCAGGAGCTCTGATGTCAGGAAACTGCACCCTGCAGGTACAGGGGGTGCACCCTGCTCTGGAGATGCCAGCAGCCAAATGAAAAGCAGATCCCGGGACCTCCGAGGCGAGCCTGCAGACATGCACAGCCCGGGCAGCGGGGCTCAGCCGTGCTGAGGGGTGGCGGCCGGGCACATGGTTGAGAGCTTTGAAGACAGCTTGCCCGCTGCCCCCGGCAGCTCTGCGTGTATGAATTAACCTCGAAAAGGCAGGTGCAGAGGACACAGGGTGCACCTCGCTGCTCACCACCCAAACCAATGGGGAAGCCGCCCCCACCCGCAGGGGCCCTGTGCTCCCCACCGGGGGCCGCCCCGCAAGGCACTCAGACGCGCTCAGGCTTGGGGTGAGGATGCCCAGAGTAAGACGCCTGGAGTGTGAGTCAGAGGGGACTGCGTGCCAGGCTGAGCCGTTCACCGACCAGGGGAGAGGTTATCGTGTGACCCCCCCCCCCCGCCCCCGCAGCCCAGCCGCACCAGCTGGGGAGCGGGGCCTTCGTGGCTCCCAGTCAGGGCAGTACTGGGGTTGAGACACCAGCCCCTGGTGTCCCATCAGCCCTGCTGGGGGCCCTCCAGGGGCACATCGGCATGTGCGCGCATCGGCCGGGGCGCAGCCTGCCCTCAGGGGAGGGTCCTGGTGGGTCAGGGACCTGGGGAACAATAGCTTCCTTTGTGCCACCCGCCTCAGGTCACCGAGCCAGCCTCAGGAGCGGGGTGAGGGTCAGACATGCCAGGGCAGGTGCTGGGCAAGAGCCAGCCTGGGTGTCCACTCTGTTTTTCCTTAAATCTGAACTTGGTGACAGAGATGTGTAGGGGGCACTGGGGAGCATGGCCAAGGTGTCTGGGCAAGGAGTCTCCCCCACTCCCAAGCTGTGCAGACCAGGGACCCCACCCTCCACGTGCAGCTGACCACAGCCCAGCTGAGCAGGAGCCCCAGGCCCCCAGCGATGACAGCCTCATGTCGCTCCCCACTCCTCAGGGACCTGCAGTCAGCGCCCCGGGCCAGTGCCCCAGGCTGCCCGATGGCAGAGGCCTTGTCCCCTTCAGTTCCGCCTCTCAGCCTCAGCCAGGCTCTGGGGCCAGGGGGCTCAACGTGGGGACTGAGCGTGTGGACGTGCTGACCACCTCCCCACTGCGTGAGTGAGGCAGGACCAGGGAGGCCCAGGCGGCCGGCCCCTCTCCGATTCTCAGAAGCTGTGGGGTGGGATGGAGGGGGGCAGGGGTCCTGTGAATCTGGGGCCCACAGCCACAAATCCTTCCTCCTCCAGGCCTCTTTCCTGCCTCGGCCCCTCCCCAAGAGCAAACACACGTGGCCGGCTCGGGGGAAAGGACGGAGCCCTGCGTTGCCCAGGAGCTGGGCTTGGGGCCAAGACTTCTTGCTATATAAGCCCCGGGGCCCCCAGGGAGCGAGCACCGGGGCCCACTGCCTCTCTGCCACCGGCCCGCCGCTGTGCCAGCCCCCAGGATGGGTGCCCCGAGCGGGTGCCTGGCGCTGGCCTGGGCCCTCGTGGCCCTGCCCTTGGTGCAGAAGACAGGTAAGACCGAAGACCGGCTCCCTCTCTGCCGCAGAGAGGCCTCCGCAGGCCACCGCCCGGGGTTTCTCCTGCCTGAAATGGGCAGGGCGGCCCCCGCCCCGTGTGTCCTCAGTGGGGCCCCCAGGCTCTCAGTCTGCACCCAGGAGAAGCTGGGTCCCCTGGGCAAACCACCAAGAGGGTCTGGGGGTGCGGGCCGGGTGAGGGGCCCAAGGCTGGCACCTCTCAGGTCCCTGTGAGGGCGACAGCCGTCAGGGTAGTTCCTGGAGCGGCTCCAAAATCCCTCCTCAAATCAGGGTTGGAACAGCTGATAGGTGATGTGCCCGCGGACCCACGTCAGACACTTCGCACCTCACCTGCCGCGAGGCTCTTCCCAGCCCGCCAGCCCGCCTCTCCTCTGCCTCTCCTCTGCCGTAGGCCCCGGGCTCTCAGCATCAGGGGGAAGCACCCGCAGCCCTAATACTTTCTGTCAATATGAAAGATACGGCCTCAGGGGCTGCCTGGGTGACGCCCGGCAGGGCTGGCCTGGAGCCCCGGCCACCGCGGCCCCGGCCCTGAGCTCTGCTCCCGCAAGGCCTCCTCCCTGGGCCCCAGCCGGGCTCGGGGGTCCGGGCAGGTGGACACCGGCCTGAGCTCTCTCCATCCGTGGTGGGGCGGGGGGGAGTGCTGGTCTCCCAGAGCCCCTGCCCCAAGCCGCCTCCCAGCAGGGCTGGGAGGTGGGGACTTCCCCGCAGCAGCTCCCGCTGGGCGGCCACGTACCCCAGCCCGCTGTGCTCTTCGGGTGCCTGTCTGCTGGTTTGCACAGCCGGGGCCCCTACTCAGCCGGCTCCTCCGGGCTCCTCTGGGCCGCGCTGGCCTCAGACCAGGTGCCCGGACGCTGGGCCTCCCCAGCGAGCCGCCTCAGCCTCCACCCGCTCCTCTCTGGGGGGCCGATCCCATTAGGGGCAGGCAAAAGAGGTCTGAGAGGAGGGGGCTCACTCAGAGGGTGCGCTGTCGACCACGGTGTTGCGGGGGGGGGGCAGTTGGCAGCGGGCATTTTCCTGGCTGGGCAACGGAGCCCGGGTCTCGCGAGGCCACCGGCCCTGAGTGGAGCCACTTCTCATAGAAACCGGCCCAGGATGGGGATGGGGGTGCAGGGTTCGCTGCACCTGCGGGAAAACCCCCGGTTTCTGACTGTGGGGCGCGGCCCGTGGGGCAGGGGTGGACAGAGGCAGCGGCTGCGGGAGGGGCCTTCCGAAGGAAAGCTCGTTGCCCCGCCAGTGCCCGTGGCTTGCGTGCGTCCGAGGTCCCCGCTGGGAAGGACGAACAGGAAGCTGTGGCGGTGGCCTCACCGGACCCCTTGCCGAGCTGGCCCCACCAGGGACACGGGGACGTCGGGGGCCCGACACCCACTCCCCGACAAGGCTCAGTGTTAGGCCGAGTGTGCAGACCCCCGGCAGATGGAAGGAAGCAGTACAGGGCCCGTGCGGAGGGGTGCCCCAGCCTGAGCCCGGCAGAGGGGCCAGGGAGGGCTCCCCGCTGCTCCCCAAGGCAGCGAGGGGCTGTGGGGGCCGGGCCGCTGGGGGCGAGCACCTGGGCGTAGCCGTGGTCGGGCCGACGGAGGAAGCCCTGCCTGCAGGCGGTGGGCACACAGGCCACCCGGGCAGCCATCCCGGGACCCAGGCCTCCAGGCCCGCCCCCACCATGATGGATGGTTCTAGCTCGAATCTCACTCTGGTCTTGGGTTTCTGCTAAGTCACGCCCAGAAGCCTCCCTGACTGCGTGTGTCCTTCTCCCCAACAAAACTGGTCTTTGTCCTTCTCCAGGGGACTCCTGGGATGGGGCCGAACCCTCTTCTAGGGTGGCCAGGGTCAACGGGCCAACGCCTTTTCCTGATTCCATTCTCCTGCCCTGAGCCAGCAGCTGCCGGGTCACGGCCAGATGAGGCAGCACTCTGCATTCGTAGATGGGGAGAGCGGGAGTCAGGGCAAGGCCACCAGACGCAGCTCCCCGTGGGAACCCCCATCCCTGCGGAGGCCACGACAGCTACCACGTAGACTGGTGGGGAGGCTAGACCCTGTCACGTGGCCACCACCCCGAAGCCTGCCCAGGAAGGGATGGCAAATGTCCAGCTTCTCACTGACTCCCGTCCCCTTTCCCTGCAGAGACCCAGGGCAGCACGGAGCCTGCTGTGAACAGTCAGAGGGTGGACGTCGGTATGCGGCCTGGGTTCTGGGCACTGAGGCCTCCCGAGCAAACAGAAGGGGCTGGGCTTGGGGTGGGCCGGGGATCTGGACAGGGGAGGGGGGACAGACCCCTTTCTACAGGAGCCACCTGCCCACAAGACGGGGTCGCAGAGGGGACGGGCCAAAGAAAGCTAAGGCACAGAGCAGAGAGGCCAAAATGCTCACACACGTGCACACACGGTCATGTAATTGGACACGTGTGCAAACTCACACACACACACACATACACACACACACAGTAAAGCCCAGGCCAGCAGTGTGTCCTGGGTGGATGGGAGGGTCCGGGAGGGGACAGCCCTAGTCCTGGGGCTCCCTGGGCTGAGTCAGGGTGGCTGCTGCCCCAGGCCGGCCTGTGAGGAGGATAGAGGTCCCGGGAAGGAGTGTCCCCGGCCATTCCCTGCCTGGCCACATTTCTAGTGTAACCCAGCCCTCACTCTGCAGCTCGGAGCATGACCATCATCCCGCCCATCACCGTCTTCCCCACCATGAGCTGTGAGTGGATGCTGCCCACTGCTGATGGGGCGGGGGCTTGCCCCTCTGGGGGCTGACGCTGGGGTGGTATGGGCAGTTGGATGGCCTTGGGCCTGGCTGGGAGCGCTCCCTGCGGACAGTTGTGGGGGCCGACCCCGGACGCTGGGGCAGGGCTCTCAGCCCTCCTGGCTGCCCTCCGAGCTCCCCGTCCCCAACCCAGAAAAGGCTACCCGTGGGTGGCTGGGCGAGGCCTGTGGCACCTGCCGGGGCCTCACCACGCTCTCCCCACAGCCCTGAACGCCGCGCACAACGGGCGGGTGTGCAGCACCTGGGGCGACTTCCACTATAAGACCTTCGACGGGGACGTCTTCCGCTTCCCGGGCCTGTGCAACTACGTCCTCTCCATGCACTGCGGGGCCGCCTACGAGGACTTCAACATCCAGGTCCGCCGCGGCCTGGCCGGCTCCAGGCCTACCATCACCCACATCATCCTCAAGACCCAGGGGCTGGTGCTGGAGGCCTCCAACGGCTCGATCCTCATCAACGGGCAGCGGTGAGCCTGGTCCGGGCTGGGGAAGGGCCGGGCCTCTGGGGCGGGTTCTGGGCTCAGGGCTGCTGGGGGGCGCCGCACCCTGCTGCGCACCCTGGCCCTGAGAGGACCAGAAATTTCCACCCCAGGGAGGAGCTGCCCTACAGCCGCGCTGGCGTCCTGGTAGAGGAGAGCAGTGTCTACATCAAGGTTGAAGTCCGGCTGGTGCTAACCTTCCTGTGGAACAGAGAGGAAGCCGCCCTGGTGAGGACGCCCCCACTTGCCCCCCCCCCCCCCCCCGACTGGGGACAGCCTCCCAGAGGCTGGAGCTGCCTCTCTTCTGCCCCCAGCTGGAGCTGGACCCCAAGTACGCCAACCAGACGTGTGGTCTGTGTGGGGACTTCAACGGACTCCGGGCCGTCAACGAGTTCTATGCCCATAGTGAGTGCCCCCTGGGGCAGCAGGAAGCTGAGGGCTGGCTTGTCCTGAGGAGGCCTGGAGGGGGCAGCCTTGGGGTGGCCTTACCCAGGCTCTGGGTGGAGAGCAAATCGGGGCGGGGCAATACTTAAGCCAGCGACGCCCCAGAGAGGTTTCAGGTGCCCTGGGCACGGGCAGGGGTCCCCAGGCAGCCATCCCCTGCACTGGCCCCACGGTCCTTCAGCACCCTGACCCCAGCATCTCTCCACAGACGCCAGGCTGACCCCTCTCCAGTTTGGAAATCTCCAGAAGCTGGATGGGCCCACAGAGCAATGCCAGGACCCCCTGCCTTCCCCTGCCAACAACTGCACGGATAGGGTGAGCGCCTCTCTGGGGCCCGGCCTGGCCCCAGCCCCTGCTCTCCCAGGGTGTGGCGGCAGCCAGGATGGTCATCTCAGGCTTCCTGGGCTGGGCCCTGAGGCATCCGGGCGGAGGGTCTCCAAGCCCTGGGGTGGCAGGGGACACGGCTTCCACCTCGGAGACACCGTCTGAGCTTCCACCTACCAGACGAATGTTCTAAGTGTGCGGGCCGTGGGCTACACGTGTGCCCATCCGTGTATGCGAATACGTGTCCACACATAGGTGGTCCATGGTGGGCACTTAGGAGCCCAGCTGAAGAAGCCCCACGCGGGAGCGGGGAGGCCTCCACGGGTAGAAGGGGCCTGGAAGCTCCAGGAGGCCCAAACCAACAGAATCTCCCGCAGAGCCTCAAGTCAGGATGTGGAGCCCAGGCCCAGCTGGCTGGGGGGGGCAGGGGCAGGGGCAGGGGTGCTGGGGAAAGAAAAGGGGTTCACCAGTGGGCACACAGGTGCCCTCGTTTCCCACTTCTCTTGGCATCGCACCTTTCCTGGGTGCTCACACCATGGGCAGATGTGGCCTGGAGCCCTGAGTGGGTGGGTGGAGTCCACGGTCCCGGGTCACTCCCAGAGCCAAGCGGATCCCTGTACCCAGCAAGTTCACTGTGGTTAAAGAGAAGGACGGGTGGGTGGACGGACAGATGGAGAGATGAAAGGGACCTCAAGGTGGGGAAGGGGCCCCCTGGCCTGGACCCCCCACAAGCACCGAGGGTGGAGGGTGCCACACCCCTGTGCTCCCCAGGAGGGCATCTGCCACCGCACCCTGTTGGGCCCGGCCTTCTCGGAGTGCAACACGCTGGTGGACCCTGCCGTGTACGTGGCCGCCTGCACCCAGGATCTGTGCCGCTGCCCGGACTGCCCGTGTGCCACCTTCGCCGAGTACTCCCGCCAGTGTGCCCATGCAGGGGGACAGCCCCAGAACTGGAGGGGCCCTGACCTCTGCCGTGAGTGCCCCCTGGCCGGGGCCAGCACCAGGCCCCACGCCCACACTGGGTCCCGGTGGGGAGGGGGCGAGGGACAGGACATCTGGCATCTGGCTGGGGACCCAGGGCAAGTGGAGTCATTTGGGGGTCCTACAGCGAGAGGGTGGGCAGGGGGACAGAAGGGAGTGTGGGGGGCCCAGAGGGAGGACCCGGCCTTGGTACAGCCCAGGTGGGCACAGGAGGGCCGCCTCACCCAGAAGACAGTGGGAGCTAGGAGCAGGGAGGCCCAGCCTCCCGAGACGAGGGGCTCCCCGGCTCAGCTGTGACCCCGGGGGGCCCTTGACGACATGGGAAAGGTTGGGAGCAGCCGCCTGCCCCGCGCCCAGGTGGCTTTCCGGGGCCCAAGCGCTGCCTCCCCCCACAGCCTGGACCTGCCCCCTCAACACACAGCAGCGGGAATGCGGCTCGCCCTGCGCGGACACCTGCTCCAACCCGGAGCGCTCCCAGCTCTGCGAGGACCACTGTGTGGATGGCTGCTTCTGCCCCCCAGGCAGGTCCTCCTGGCCCTCGGGGACTGTCCCCCCGCCCGCCCCCCCCCCCCCCCCCCCCCCCCCCCCGCCGGCTGCCTCCAGTCACTGTGTTGCCAACACCCGACCCAGCCCGCTCACAACCCCCTGCCCCCGCTGTCCGCAGGCACGGTGCTGGATGACGTCACCCACACGGGCTGCCTGCCCCTAGAACAGTGTCCATGCACCCACGGCGGCCACACCTACGCCCCGGGGGCCTCCTTCACCACCAGCTGCAGCTCCTGGTACGCCTCCTGGCTGCCCCTGCCCTTGGTGGGGGTGCATGGGAGGGGATCTACCTCCCCCACACCACGCTTCCTCTGTTCATGGCCTCCCTTCCCAGCACCTGCTCTGGGGGGCTGTGGCAATGCCAGAACCTTCCGTGCCCTGGCACCTGCTCCGTCCAGGGCGGGTCCCACATCTCCACCTACGATGAGAGACTCTACGATGTGCATGGGGACTGCAGCTACGTCCTGTCCAAGGTACGGTCCCAGTCCCCACCTGCTGGGCCTGTCCTGGGACTCTCAGGCCTCCCGGCCCCTGGGAAGGGTCCTGTGATGGCCATCAGAGTAGGTGAAGCCCCGCCCTGGTCCCCTCCTGGGGTCCCATTCCCAAAGGGAAGCCCCTAGGCTCACATTTGCGGGGCCAAGGGGCTCCCAGGCCCCGAGACGAGCTGCCTGCCTGGAGGTGGCCACAGGGGCCAGCCTCCACCCCACACGCATGGTCCTGGGAACAGGGGCACCACACACGAACACGCAGCCCCCTCCCTGCCCGCGCTCGGGAGTGGCCGACCCCCAGCGCCCTGGTGGGCCTTGCCCTGTCAGAAATGTGCAGGCAACGGCTTCACTGTGCTGGCCGAGCTGCGGAAATGTGGCCTGACGGACAATGAGAACTGCCTCAAAATGGTGACGCTCAGCATGAACGGCGGGGACACGGTGGGTGAGGGTCCTGCTGGGAAAGGGGGTGGGGACAGGGTGGAGGTCTTGGTCTGATGTTAGGGGCCAGGGGTCCCCTCCCGGCTCTGGCTCTGCTGGGCTGGCCCCTGGGGAGTGTTCCCCGGCCGGGCAGGCTCCTCCCCCAGCTGACCTGGCCGTTTCCTCTCACCAGATCATCCAGATCCAGGCCAGCGGCGGGGTATTCATGAACTCCGTGCACACGCGGCTGCCCGTGTCAGCAGGTACGCGGTCTGGGACAGCCGGGCCGCACTGCAGCCAGGTGGTCTGCTCCCAAGGCTGGTTCTCTGTGGCCCGGGGCAGTTCCGGAATATCCCATGGTTGGTTTCTCATCTGCACGTGGGATGTCAGTGCTCCCCCCTCGGCTACCGTGGGGACCGGGGCCGAACACACTTGGGGCGCAGCCTCTCGGGGATCACGAGTGGTCACTGCCAATACCACCTGCAGAGGAGCTCCGCCCACTCCTGGGTCCCGGAGCGGTGGCGCGGGCCCACCAGATGCCTGGATCCTCCCAGTCCATCCCTAGGGGACCCTCCCTGCTTCCTGGCTGTCCCAGGAGCAAGGGGGCTCCGTCTGGCCAGGCCTGGCCCCCACGCAGACTCTGACTCGGTCCCCACCCCCCGGCAGCCAACATCACCATCTTCAGGCCTACGTCCTTCTTCGTCCTGGTGCACACGGGCCTCGGGCTGCAGCTGCAGGTTCAGCTGGTGCCCCTCATGCAGGTGTTCCTCAGGCTGGACCCCTCCTATCACGGACAGATGTGCGGTGAGGCTCCGCCGACGGGCCGGGAGGGGGCTGGTGCCCGGACTCAGCTCCAGGCCACGGGCAGGATGGGAAGAGTCTGGCAGGAGGTGAAAGTTGGGAGGCGGCTGCTCCCAGGGCACAGTGGAGACTCCTGCACCGGCCGAGGGCACCCCGAATGTGATGTGTGGCCCTAGGGAGGGCACTTGGGGGGATGGAGAGCAAGCCGCGTTGCCCTTACGAGGTCAGGCTTTGCACAGCGGCTGATCCCCATCGGGGCTCACCTACGGATGGCTCTGGAACCACTCCTGGGATGGGGGTTCGGGGCTGGCCCACCGTGTGGTGGTTTCTAGAGGAGAGCAGGAGCCAGGGAGCAAGCCCCCCGGACGGCCAGGCTGGATGCCCTGCTAATGCCCCATCCATGGGCCCCGGCCCCCAGGCCTGTGCGGGAACTTCAACCAGAACCAGGCCGATGACTTCCGGACCCTCAGCGGCGTGGTGGAGGGCACGGCCGCCGCCTTCGCCAATACCTGGAAGACCCAGGCCGCCTGCCCCAACGTCAAGAACAGCTTCGAGGACCCCTGCTCCCTCAGCGTGGAGAACGGTACTCCCACCCCCCGGGGGCCCTCCGTTTACGAGGGCTGGGCTGGGAGCCAAGACCTCCCATCTCGCCAGGCCCTGGGGGACCCCTGGTGTCCGGGTGTGCATGGCCTGGGGTGAAATCGGGCAGGCCAGAGTGCTCAGAGCCTGTCTCGAGGAGGAGCACCTTCCTGCCCCCTCAGCACGGTGGGCAAGCCCCAAATCCCAGCTCAGCTCTCTGGGGGCCGTGGGGCCCCCCAGGGCCTGTGTGCAGGAGCGCAGGCAGCCTGAGGGGGCGGGTGAGGGGGAGGAGGTGTGTGGGTGCCGGCCAGCCAGCCTCCCCCCGCACCCTTGTCCCAGAGAACTACGCCCAGCACTGGTGCTCCCTGCTGACCCACCCTGCCGGAGCCTTCTCGCCCTGTCACTCTGTCCTCAACCCTGCACCCTTCCACTCGGTGAGACCCCTGCCCCACCTGGAGCCGCCCCCTACCCCTTAGCCTCCCCTTGGTGGTCTCCTATCTCGAGGACCACTCACATCACGGTGGGCTGGTCGGTCAGTCCTACCCGGGGCTGCCCGGGGCTTTTCGCACCATCACTGTCGGGGTGTTTGTGGCCACGGACCAGCTCACTAAAAACTAGAAATATTGATTCTGTTCCTGTCCTAGAAGCCAGAAGCCCCAAATCAAGCTGTGGGCAGGGCCATGCTCCCTCCTAAGGCTACAGAGAAGGTCCTTCCTGCCTCTCCCAGCTTCTCGGGGCTCCAGGTGTCCCTGGGCTTGTGGCCATGTCACCCCAACCTCTGCCTCCCTGGTCACATGGCCTTGGCCCCTCCCCTGTGTCTGTGTCCAAATTTCCTCTTTAAGGACACCAGTCATGCTGGATCGGGGACCATCCCCATGACCTCGTCTTAATAACATCTGCAAAGACCCTGTTTGCAATAAGCTCATTTTCTCAGGCCCCGTGGGTTAGGGTTTCCACGTATCCTTCACAACACTTGGCTCATGGGCCACTTTCCCAGAAGCTCAAAGCCCTAAAATGCACCATCAGGAGCATCTCCAGGTGGAAAGCCCAGGCCCACCTCTGCCCATTCTGGGGATGGCACCCTCTTCACCCCACCTGTGTCCCCCACACGCAGCAGAACCCGTGACGTACGTGGGATGCGGCCGACCCTGGCCCTGTCCTGTGGCGCTCCCTCCTGACCCTGACCATAGCCTGGTCTCACGCCTTCTTGCTGCCCCCTGACCGGGCCTCTGCAGTCGCTTAGCGTGCGGTGTGCCCCTCCTGGGGGCTGCTTTCCGCCCATCTGTGCCGAGGGGCCTCCTTGGGGTGGACCTCCCAGTCCAGGCAGGGGTCCCAGGAAGAATCCACGGGAAGAGGAGGGGCCTTGGTGGGCTGGGGTTCCTGACGGTCCCCAATGGCCCCATCCCCAGCACTGCATGTTCGACACGTGTAACTGTCAGAAGAGCGAGGACTGTCTGTGTGCGGCCCTGTCCTCCTACGTGCACGCCTGTGCCGCCAAGGGGGTGCTGCTCAGAGGCTGGAGGGACGGCGTGTGCAGTGAGTGTCCCTGAGCCACTCTGGCTGCACCAGGTGGGGGCAGGGGGACTGGGGATCCTGGGGGCAGCCACCCCCCACCCACATGTTCTCAGCCAGAGCTTCTGGCTTCCTCGGTCGGGCCAACCAAGGACCTTGTGGTCCCACGATCCCTGGGTGTCAGAGGGGAAACTGAGTCTTGGGCTGCTTAAACACCGGTTTGGAGGGGGCCATCCAGCCACTGACTTGAGCGCTGCCCCTGCCCCCAGCCAAGTATGTGAGCAGCTGCCCCAAGTCCCAGAACTACAGCTATGTGGTAGCCGGCTGCCAGCCCACCTGCCGCGCTCTGAGCCAGGTCGACGTCACCTGCGGCGTCACCTTCGTGCCTGTGGACGGCTGCATCTGCCCCTCGGGCACCTTCCTGGATGACTCGGGTGCCTGCGTGTCCGCTGAGGCCTGTCCCTGCTACTTCCGTGGCTCTGCAGTGGCCCCGGGGGAGGTGGTGCATGACGACAGCGTGGTGTGGTAAGGGGCCAGCTGGGCCCATGCCCCCCCTCCCCCACATCACTGTGCCCCATCCCAGGAGAGCGAGGGTCTCGTCACCCTGTTTCACACGCAAAGATGTCTGGGTGTCTCCCAGAGGATTTTGAAACACAAAGGTGCTCCCTGGGGAGGGAAGTTTGCCCCTCCCCCTACACCCCTTAGTCCTGCTGTAAAGAGGTAGCCCTCCCTTGGCCTCCAGAGGGTTCTGAGGCTCCAGGGCCCAGGGAGGCCGGGTGCATTGCACAGGACGGTTTTCTCTCCGCGCCGGGGGAGGGGTGCCCCCAGCCGGGCAGAGATCTGGGTGAGGTCTGTGGGGTGGTGGGTGGGCAGGGGGTCCAGAGAGGGTCGTCTGTCTCTCACAGCTCGTGCGTGGGTGGGAAGCTGAGTTGCCTGGGAGCAGCGGAGCACAGGAGCTCAGGTACGGCCTCTGGGCAGCGCCCCGAGGGAGGGGCTTCCGCGGGCCCCGGGTGGGGGGAGGGGCCCCTCCCAGCCCAGCCCCGCCTCCCCCGCAGGGTGCGCGGCCCCCATGGTGTACCTGGACTGCCGCAACGTCTCCGCCGGCGCGCCCGGGGCCGAGTGTCTCAGGAGCTGCCACACGCTGGACGTGGACTGTGTGAGTGGCCGGGAGGGCACGGCGAGGGGGCTGCCCGAGGGCGTCCCCGGGCACAGCGGGTGACCGGCACTGACCTGTGCCGGTCCACAGTTCAGCACTCACTGCGTGTCCGGCTGCGTCTGCCCCCCGGGGCTGGTGTCTGACGGGAGCGGAGGCTGCGTGGCGGAGGAGGACTGTCCTTGTCTGCACAACGAGGCCGCCTACAAGCCCGGGGAGACCATCAGGGTCGACTGTAACACCTGGTAGGTCGGGGCTACTCCGCAGGGGGCGGGGCAGGGCCGAGGCCTGACATTGCCCCCGCCCCCGGGAAAGCCCTGGGGTGTGCCCTTCGTCCTTGGAAGGTGCCCCAGGGGCCAGGCCTAGCCGTGGCCGGCCGGTCAGAGCCGACGCCAGGGGCTCCGGCCCCGCCGCACTCCAGGCGCCAAGGGCTTCAGAAGCCGAGAGACAGGAGTGCCGCAGGCAGGCAGGTGGCAGGAGGCGACTGCCTGAGCTCGCCGCATCACTTAACCCCTCCGGAGAGTGGGGCGGGGCGGCCCCCGTGACCTGGCCGTCGCCTGTCCTCGCCTCGCAGCACGTGCAGGAGCCGCAGGTGGGAATGCAGCAGCAAGGCCTGCCTGGGCACCTGCGTGGCCTACGGGGACGGCCACTTCATCACCTTCGATGGCGAGCGCTACAGCTTTGAAGGAAGTTGCGAGTACACGCTGGCGCAGGTACGCCTGGTCCCCTCTCTGCCCCCGCCTACCCGGCCTCCTAGCCCCGCCCCTCGCCCCGGCCACGCCCCCACCCGCCCCCCCCGTCCCCCCCCCCCCCCCTCGCCCCCCCCTCCTCATCCAGGCCACGCCCCCTCTCGTCCTCGCCCCGCCCTCCTCGCCCTCGCCCCGCCCCCCTCGTCCCTCACCTCACCCTCCTCATCCTCGCCCCGCCCCCCTCGCCCCGCCCTCTTCGTCCTGGCCACGCCCACCGTCCTCGTCCCGCCCCCCTCATCCTCGCCCCGCCCTCCTCGCCCCTCACCCCGCCCCCCTCGTCCCGGCCGCGCCCCCTCTCGTCCTCTTCGTGCCCGCCCCCCCGCCCCGCCCTCCTTATCCCCGCCCCACCCCTGCTCCCGCCCTGCTACGCCCCCACACCCTCCTCGTCCCCGTCCCCGCCTCTCGCCCCGTCAACCTCGCCCCACCCCCGCCGCCTCATCCCGGCCCATCGCCCCGTCCTCCCCCCCCCCCCCCCCCGCCCCCTCGGCCCCC
>NW_026057843.1:45080-48234 GCF_023721935.1 Panthera uncia
GAGGGGAGCGTAGTGGGCAGCCGCCCCGGCCGGAGTCCCCCACCCTGACAGGCGGCACCCCCGAGGAGCCAGGGGACCCGCGGCTGCGTCCGGTCACGGGCATTTGGGGCCCACACCCCCCGAGGCCCCATGCGGGAGGCACAGGGGAGGGACGGGGCTTGGTCGAAGGTCGGGGTGCGGGGGGAGCCCGGCCGGCCGCCGGGTGGCCCTGGAGGCCGTCGTTGCCAGGGCGGCGCCCCGCCTGGGGCCGCTGGTGGCTCGCTCTGGCCGGAGCCGGCCCGCTGAGTCGGCCCCCTCACCTGCAGCCTTGTTCTGCGACTACTACAACCGCGAGGGCCAGTGCGAGTGGCACTACCAGCCGTGCGGCGCGCCCTGCATGAGGACCTGCCGGAACCCGAGCGGCCGCTGCCTGACCGACCTGCCGGGCCTGGAAGGTGAGGGCAGGGTCGTGCGTGGGTGGCAGGCTGGCCGCCCCGGGGCAGCAGCCACCACCTGGCCACGAGGGTGAGTCTCCTGCCCGCCCCGCCCCTGCCCAGGCTGCTACCCAAAGTGCCCGCCCAGCGAGCCGTTCTTCAACGAGGACCAGATGAAGTGCGTGGCCCAGTGCGGCTGCTACGATGAGGACGGGAACTACCACGACGTGGGCGCGAGGGTCCCCACGGCAGAGAACTGCCAGAGCTGGTGAGTAGGCCGGGGAGCCGGGGTGGGGGGCTGCCGGCCCGGTGCGGCTGGCCCTCAGCTCTCTCCTCTCCCCTCCCTAGTGAATGCACGGCCGGCGGCCTCCGGTGCACGCACAGCCTCGAAGGTAAGGGCGAGGGGTGCCACGCGGGGCTAGGGCCTGGGGGCTGGGGTCTCCAAGTCAGCCCTGCGCCTACCCTGTCTGCCAGCCTGCACCTGCACCTACGAGGGCAGGACCTACCATTTGGAGGACGTTATCTACAACACGACCGACGGGCTCGGTGCCTGTTTGATCGCCATCTGTGGAAGCAATGGGACCGTCATTCGGAGGGCCGTGGAATGTCCCGGAACCCCGTCCACGACACCCTTCACCTTCACCACCACCGTGACACCCCTCTCCACAACAGGTAAGCCTGGAGGACACCCTGCCGGTCCTGCCTCCCTCTCCCAAACCCCGGAGTCTGGGCAACAGTCTGGGTGGAGAGGGAACACAAGCGGCAGGTCAGTGCAGGCGTCCTGGGCGTGAGGGACGGCCTGGGTCACCTCTCCTCCTGGGCACGGCTGGCGGGCGTGCAGAGGAGGCTGACGACGTTCCTGCCTCCCGCCCACAGGCTCAGTCCCCACCTCCTCCACCGTGTGTGTGCGAGAAGTGTGCTATTGGTCCGGCTGGCATGACAGCAGCCATCCAGAGCCTGGCCTGGCAGGTGGAGACTTTGAGACGTTTGCGAACCTGAGGCAGAGGGGCCATGAGGTCTGCCCAGCCCCAGTGGCCATTGAGTGCCGGGCACAGAAATTCCCCCACATCCCGCTGCAGCTTCTGGGCCAGAAAGTGGAGTGTGACATGGCCCGGGGGCTGACTTGCCTCAACGGTGAGCAGAGCCACCAGCTATGCTATAACTACGAGCTGCAAGTCCTCTGCTGTGACCACGTGCCCTGTGGCACCTCCCCTGGTGCCACCACCCAGCAGCCACCGGTCAGCTCCCTGTCTGGCCCCACCTTCCAGTCCACGGCGGCCCCCACCGTCCAGTCCACGGAGGCCCCCACCATCCAGTCCACGGGGGTCCCCACCTTCCAGTCCACGCGGGTCCCCACCTTCCAGTCCACGGGGGCCCCCACCATCCAGTCCACGCTGGCCCCCACCTTCCAGTCCACGGGGGCCCCCACCGTCCAGTCCACGGCGGCCCCCACCGTCCAGTCCACGGAGGCCCCCACCATCCAGTCCACGCGGGCCCCCACCGTCCAGTCCACGGGGGTCCCCACCTTCCAGTCCACGGGGGTCCCCACCTTCCAGTCCACGGGGGCCCCCACCGTCCAGTCCACGGCGGCCCCCACCGTCCAGTCCACGGGGGCCACAACCACGACAGGGACGCGGACACTAAGCAGCTCCTCGGCCTCGGCCACCACCGCCTGTCAGCCCCGGTGTCGGTGGACAGAGTGGTTCGATGAGGACTACCCCAAGTCCGAGGAGGCCGGGGGGGACGTTGAGTCGTATGACAAGATCAGGAGGGCGGGAGGGGCCGTGTGCGAGCAGCCGGAGGACATCGAGTGCCAGGCCGAGATCTTCCCCGGCAGGAGCCCCGCGGAGCTGGGCCAGCACGTGCACTGCGACCCCAGCTTCGGCCTGGTGTGCAGGAACGAGGAGCAGGCGGGCCTGTTCAAGATGTGCTACAACTACAGGGTCCGTGTGCTCTGCTGCAGCCGCGACCACTGCGCAGGGCCCGCCACCGCCGGGCCGTGGCCTCGGACGAGCCCGCGGGGGACCCCGTGGCGCCCCTCGACGGGATCCACCCCGGCGTCAGGGACGACACCAACCCACGCGGCTCCCACCGTCACAAGAGCAGCGGGCGCAACCGGCACCGGCACCATCAGCCCACCGTCCGCAGAGACGGCCACGCCAACGACAAAGACGTCGCCGGGAACCCCGGGAACCGGGCCCACCACCGGCCAGGGCACGACGGGCTGTCAGCCCCAGTGCGAGTGGACAGACTGGTTTGACGTGGACTTCCCGACCTCAGGGGTGGAGGGCGGGGACATGGAGACCTTCGACAACATCAGGGCCGCCGGGGGCAAGCTGTGCCGGGAGCCCAAGGACGTACAGTGCCGGGCAGAGAGCTACCCCGAGGTCAGCATCGACCAGATCGGGCAGGTGATCAGCTGCAGCCTGCAGACAGGGCTGGTCTGTAGGAACGCGGACCAGAAGGGCCAGTTCAACATGTGCTTCAACTATAACGTCCGGGCGCTCTGCTGCCAGCCCTCCCCCCACTGCCCCAGCTCCGCGGCTCCCAGCACCAGCAGCACTGCCGCTGGGGCTGTGACGTCACGGGGACCAGGGGCCTCCACCACAGCAGTAACCAGGTCCCAGACCTCTTCCCCCAGGAACACCCCGATGGTCACTGTCCCCACCTCCCAGACAGGTCCTTCCTCCTCCGGGACCACCCAGACCCTTCCTCCTTTGTCTGGGACCACCCAGATCCTT
>NW_026057844.1:0-1000 GCF_023721935.1 Panthera uncia
CCAGCACCTAGCCAAAACCCTTGGCTTCTCTGGATCTATCTTTCTGGTCTTCAACTTCTCATTGAATGTGTTCTCAGACATGATCCTTGTCTCTCAGATCTTTTAGTTTAATTTAGCAAAGGTTAATTAAACATGTTCATATGATCAGTCCATCATTGCTTAGGAATTCAAAGGTGATAGATAACACATGTCCCCTGCCCCTAAGTTGTTCCTAGTTCTGTGGATTTTTGAAAACCATCTTATAGCACACATACACAACCTGTGCATTGGTTTGAGGACTGAACAGCTCTGAGTCACTTTCCAGTGAGGTTGTTGGGACACTGGAAATAGCCTTGGTGATGTCATCCATGGTGTCTTCACTCTGTTACAGAAGCATTTGTAGCAGAATAACAGAGGGGTTAGTATGTGGGGGTGTATATGTGGAGGATGTGTAAGGGGTATATGTGCTCAGAAAGGGAAATTAAAAATCTCTAGTACATCATGTCCAGGGATACTCACAGTTGTACCACAAGCTGGGAACCACTAAGAACACTGTGCTGTTAATACAGTGGACACATCGTCCATGGATTTTGACATCAGTGGTTTATAATTATATATATTTTTTGTGCCCACCCACCACTTCTAGATAATTAGAGATCTTGTGACAATAGAAATATGGGTGCTTTCTACTGGCTCTGTTATACATGGGATCAAATATGTTCTTGGTGAGTAGGGCAATGAAACAAAAGAAGGAATGAAAGAAAGAAAAAGAAAGAAAGAAAAAAGAAAGAAAAAGAAAAGAAAGAGAAAGGAAAAAGAAGATGACAGAGGAAGTGGCGCCTGGGTGGCTCAGTCTGTTAAGCATCTGACTTTGGCTTATGATCTCACGGTTTGTGGGTCTGAGCTCTGTGTCAGGCTCTGTCCTGACAGCTCAGAACCTAGAGCCTGCTTCAAATTATGTGTGTGTTTCTCTCTCTGCTCTTTGCCTAGTTGTGCTCTATGTCTCTGTCTCTAAAAAATA